>NC_042493.1:120520089-120559424 GCF_005508785.2 Acyrthosiphon pisum
AAAAATTTATAAATTTATAAAATGTAAAATATTTATTCTCGTCAAGAATTTGCTAAAATTGAAAAAGTACTCTGACCGATGCAAAGTAAACTTGTTTACCAATACAAACATCTTTACATTTTTTAAATCAAACCACTAGAAGTACCTTAATTTTTGTCAGTGCGACGGCTATTACACGTCCATAAATTGGTTTTGAATATTTTGATATAGACATAATATGACTTGTGCATCTGCGTGCGTGCGACCACAAACCAGATAAGAAATAACAATGTATTGTAAATTGATGCGGGTCGCGGGTGATGGTAGGGGAGTATACACACACTAATGATCATTTACTACACACACTAAGATGATCAGTAATCGCAGAAACGAAATAATTGCCTAAACACAACTCCTTAAAAATGACACATTTGCAGGGGCCTTAAATATAAATTCAATAATAAATTGCAGTCTGCCATATTTTGTCATATTTATATAATATTATTGTAATAAACTATGATAATAATTATTGTAAATAAATATTATTTTTATTCGAAATAAATGTATCCTATCACAGTTAAATATGAAAATTATTATTATTATTATTATTATTACAAGTATCAGAATTTCAATATAACGTTTAGTTTCTTAAAGATTAAAAAATATATATTAATTGAATTATTATTTTATATTTAAATAGCTATGCGCCGTTTAACAAAAAAAAAAACTTCTAAAATGTATTAATATTTAAAATACTAAACGTTATATTGAATTTCTGATACGTTTATCGTCTTAAACACATAAAATCACACATTAATACATAAACTGAATTTCATAAATAAAATGTTTAAATTGCTAAATTGTTGTGTGAAGCAAGAAACTTTTACACGTATAAGATAGGCAATTACGAACCTAACCGGGCCCACTGACGTCACGCACTCACGCGGCTATTCTACATTTCTTAATATCAGCTTTTAAAGTAATCATTTTTTTACATCACATTTTCACCAAGGCCATATCAATTAATATAGGCTATAGCCATAGATAAAATAATTTAACACATAAAAAAAAATTAAAAGAATTTTTTTGTGTTGTGTGCTTCTTTAAACTGTAACTAATAACTATAATACGTCCAATGTTCTTTCATAAAGATAAAACTTTATCGTACAAATATGAACCAGTTTTTAAATTATATAAATTATATGATTGTTATTTGCAATTTACAATTAAAAATCTAGGGAAATCTCTTCATTGAATATAAGTCAGTACAGTGAATGATATGCATTGGATGCGTTAAATTTAAATTCAACGATTAATCATTGTACCTATACGGAAATTATTTTCAACTGTCAGCCTAAACATTTTTAAGGATATTATTCTTTTGTTTATTTATGTTGCTTTATTAGTAATTTATTTTTTAAATATTTTTACCAAAATAGACATATTATCCTTTTGCCAACTGTTACATACATCATGGTAATCGGATAAAACTTTTGAACAAAATTTGAATTTGTCATGAAGTTTTCTTTCCACGTATTTTCATAAAAAAATTAATTGAAAATTATAAGAAAGTTTTGTTCAAGTAAATTTTATGACAAATTCAATTATATTTTCAAAAAAATTATCGGACAAATAGGTATCTAAGTTAACATGAATGTCGAAAGATTGATACTTTTGACCAAAAAAAAAAAAAAAACAAAAAAATTAATATTTGGATAATGTGGTATTGAAAGTATGGCACGTGCGGGTGCGCTCCGATATTATTATTTTTACACAGTCACTGACACTAATGTTCACTATTATTACGCACACATTTTCAAGACCCAAATTGCTCAATTCAGTGGTCGAACTGTCGAAGTGGTTCAAAATAAGTCGTGGGACTCCCTTGATTTATATAGTTCATATATTCATGTTTTAAAGAGTAATTCCCCTCTTTTTTGTGGGGTGAGGGGGGGAGTGAGTTCTACTTCTGGTACATACAATTTAATAAATGTAGAATTTAAAACAAAACAACTGTTACATGTCTTATGATGTATGAATATATATTTTATTATTGTACTGCAGGTTAATTAACATATTATAATTTATATTACGCCAATAGAATTTACAAACATATAACTATAAAAGTAGGTATACAACTTATAAAATAAACTAATAGTATACATTATACGATAAGGTTACATTTGGATCCGGGTACTTTTTTATCCGTGGATCAAGTTGTACTCATTGGATCAAAATGTCCCCAAACCGGATAAAAATGTCCCAGATCAATATGTCCCGATACCCATTATACCATTCTTAAAAAAGGAATAAGAAAAAAAATAGAAAAGCTTAACTTTTTTTAATACAAACTGTATTAAATAATTGCTCAATTTAAACGAGCAAAAAAATACTGGGTACCTACTTGTTTCGTATCAATATTAATAATATTAATAAACATCATTGTTCATTATTGTATTATTATAAAACTAATTTAAAAACCCAATGTCCAAATAAAAATGTCATGAAAAACAAAAATATATTTGTAAAGAATTTTAGGGGAGATGTATATTGTATTATTTTCGACAAAATAAGTGGAGAGATGGAAAATGTAAATTTAAAATGTAAATTATAAAAAGTGGAGGGAAACCGTATTAGACCCTCTCTTCCGTCTTTGACTTCAGCAGCTGTACAAATGCTCACTGCTGCTCAAATAGTAATGTATATATTATACCAATTAAATAAATAATTTTTTTTTATTTTAAAAATAATTGTATTTTCGTTTACTGCTAACGGGTGAAGCCGGATAATTCAGCTTGTAAATTATAAGCTATACAATTCATTGAAAAAGTATTTTACATTGGTACTTACATTATTTTCCAATTAATATAACTATTTTATAGAACATAATATATTTACTGTATAAATATATTTCAATTTAGGCTGTAATGTTCAATTTTGTTTTTACATTACAGTATTTTTAATAACCATGATAAAAATATAATAATTAAATTAAATTCATGTTACTGATTCAAACATAATTACATATGAATCCCAACAACCACGAAAGTAGTTTCACTTCCCTGCACGCACGTACTCATGACACTTTTTAAAAATTAATTTTTCTTCAAAATGTTTGAAAATTTTCAATTTTCTTCACACTATTTCATAGCAAATGTGAATCAAGTATTTGATTATGACATTTCTCATGATAAAATATAAGTTTGAATTTCCACTTCGAAGAGTTGTTTAGCCAATTAATAATGATACATAAATAAACTTAAACAAAATAAAATATTTCTTTTTGCATAAAAATATAATTATTTATGAACACACAAATACACAAAGTATTAGGTATATTAAAAAAGTGTCTTAATAAAATAAAATAACTATAATACTATTGTTAAACTATTAAAAAAAAAAAAAAAATACTCATAACATTAAAGTAATGTTTTACTTTTTACCCATTTACCAATTACTTTTATATCCATGAATATCTGAATAAGTGTGCATAGATTTAACTTGGTGTGTCTAGTTGCTTTCATTAAGCTATTAAGACCAATTTGGTGGTAACTAAGTAGGTAGTACCAATTAAGTACTATTCGACACAATAAAAACAAGATGAACTGACTGACAAAACTATGATCGGTAGAAACCTTAAATTGTCATGTTACCTCTGGACCACACTACAGAGGGGATCACTAATATAAATTTATAATTTAAAGATGTGCTCGATTAGATTACGATTAGATATTTTATATTGATAAATAAAACAATTCGTGGTACATTATTTCCTAAGCATTACAAAATTTTTAAAAACGAAGTGAAATTGTTCTAGTATATATACACATACACGCTCACACTTAAGTATAACATTATATACCGCAGTATATACTATATATATACATGTACTCTCGGTGGCGGTGGCGGTGTCGCGATTTCATACTTTTTTCCTCACACGCAAATGATTTCTTACGGGGTGCCCAACGTGCTTAAGAAGTTTTCACTTCTACCGGCAGTCCCCCGACTGGTTTTGGTTTTTTTTACTAATATAAAACAAATGTATAACTATTATAATATGCCTAGCGAAGGTATCGTCGAGATGGTAACATAGCTCACCAAACCTATATGGCCAAATACGATAAAGCCGATAACAACGTAATGAACTTAATCGTTTTAAAAATTATTATTGATTTTATAACAGTAATAATAAATATCGTGGAAAGATTAGAATATAAGATTTTTATTGTTTCAAAAAAAAAAAAGTAGCTTCTTCGAATTTTTTTTAAACATCAACTGACGGTGACATTGCGTGCCGAATGGGCACATTTTGGGCTATCAATTGGTCTCATATTTTATAATATTTCAGCGGAAAACACCTTTATTGATTTAACCATCGAGGCGTACTTGGGATACACCCCTTAACTACAGCGCAACTGTATACTAGACTAAGCGGTTGTTCTTATACAAAGTACCATGGCTGAAGGGAGAGGTGAAAATATTATGCGTATTATATAATGTATATTTACATCTCATTTTTATTTCCACTGATATAGGTTTATAAGATGTAAGAAGTGATTTTGTGTACTCTATAATATTATATAGCACAGTAAATCATAGCACGTATGAAATAATTTGTAATTTTCTTATATCATTCATGTTTTATGTTTTTATGACGATTATTATAGTTATTAAACCTACATACGCATCTACACAGGCCAGAGGGGCCGGGGGGATCTGTAAGCTCTACCCCGCATAAAAATGGCACTGGTTATACCTAGTTTAGATTAAAAGAATGTTTTTTGTTTTTTAACATGATACTGTATTATCGATACACCAAGCCTATTATTATTCCATGCCCAAATTTTTATATTCTATTGTATTTGAAAAAACTTTTAAAAATATGAAACGAAAAATATAGGAATTTATCTTGTATATCAAACGTACTGCAATGATTCACACCGTGCCACAATGCTTTTTTTAGTACATTATTCAATTATTGTAGCACCATGGAAAAGTTTATTATGTAAAACAATATTCAATTACGGTCGTCGGCGGTGATGTGGTGTGGCAGTAATGATACAATGCGACTACGGACGACAGCAGACATAAAAGTATGAAAATTGAAAATTTATATTAGTATAACTACTATTATATAACTATGTTAGTTTTCCGTTTTCTACACATAATGCAATTTTTTGAATTTTTAAATAAACTTAAAGACCATATTTACTTACAAATAATTGAGATATTTTATACTGGTCAAAGAGTGTCACGAAGAGATGCGGAATTTATGTTTTTCAAATGAGTACCACCCTTTTCTACTGAAAATTATTTAGCAAATAATTTTTCTGAACATTTTGACTCATCAGAATCAAAATTCAAACGAGTAGTTTTCGAGTTACTTAACTTTGTTTACCAATTAGCCCATTTGCAGATAATGTTGAGATTGGGGCTATGGATATTAGACAATTGTATATTGATTAATTATAATATAAATAATTTGTAATAACGATCCAAGTATATTACACAAAATCCAATATTACCTACATCTATTTTATATTTTTGTAAAAATGTTTTTATGTACTATTATAATATATACTACCTATGTCTTTTATAATATGCAACACTATTCGAGGGCAGTGCAATGTGTGCACCTGCTGGGGGCCCTGAACAAATATAGGGCCTCTCGAAAGCGGTGTTCACTCGAAAAAATCGAATAAATAATCAAAAAAATATGGTGGAAAGGATCATTTGAAAAACAGAAGTTTTCATTACCGCAGGACAGTTCTAAAAAAGTACATAAATAAATTCAAGAATTTGAACAAATATTCTGAGTATATATTTAAAAACTCCAAAATTCATAATTAAAAGAAAAAAGCGGGTGAACATACTTGCGGTGAGGATATCGTGTACACAAATATTTCGTGGGTCTAGAAAAAAAAGGTTCCAAAGCGCATTTTTTTCAAAAGTCACTTTTTAACTAAAATGGTTTTAGAATTCAAAGGCACATCTTTCAAGCTAACATTTATGATTATACGATCATTATTGACAATTTTTTTAAAAGTAAAAAGTTCTAAATCACCAAAAATTAAATTATAAACACAATTTAATCAAAATGAAAACGCTCGGTAAATGGAACCAAATTATTAAAAATACTTTAGTATTAAAAGGTTCTAATTAAATTAATCACTACCAATAATAAACATAATAAATATTTAACAGAATTTTACGATTGAGATACAGATTGAGATGTTTCATAATTATTACATAGTTTCGTGATAGAAGATTGGTAGCAATGAAAAAGCATTATTCTGAAAAGGATTCAGCTACTAATAATAAAAATAATAAATAAGAATGAAAAATTTCTAATTAAATATATTTTTTTTCATACTAAACGTTTTATACTTTGTACATCAACCAATACAGAATATTATTATTATAATGTTGTTAATTGTTAATTGTTAATTGTTAACTGTACAAGTTTCTGCAAGCCTTAGAACTTTAATTTTCAAAAAAATGTTGTTCAAAGTTTTTGAACCTAAACCTTAAAATTTCTCTCGTGGACAATTTCATAAAAACGATTTAGAACATTTTCATTCTAGACCAACGATTTATTTTTTTTGTTTTTTACGTGGCCCGACTTAACGAGCACGGATTTTGTTGTGACGTGTACTCAATATAATATTAATATACGCTATTTTAAATGTTTGTACACTAAACAGTAAGCGCAGACGTGCAGTATCATAAAATAGTAACCGTTCAATCGATTTTTTATTCGGCCGGGCGGTGCCTTTGTGAGGCCCCGGATGGGTTTTACGGGAAAACAGTCAACTAATTCACTATTATTAAAGGCGGCCAGTAGGTACGTGCTGAAATTTTAACAATATGTTTGGCACCAAGTTAGATTATATTTTACACCTTGTGGTTTTTCGATATTTTAATTTCAAAATAAATGATGAGTAGGTTATACATTTACAAAAATTAGGCTTTCAAAAATAACAAAGGTTGAATACAAGTATCGCTACAATAGCTATTGAGTAGAAAATATTACAAAATTATACACAGTCACTCACGCTAATGACCAGTTAGTTAAGTTAAGTTGCTAGTTGCTACTCACACATTTACACAAACCGCGTGCGAATATAAAGAAAATTGCCTACGTTGAACTCCTTAAAGACATTCGTTATTGAATATCTTTAAGAATATGTCAACGCAATATATCTGTTTTCTCTCTCTGGTCAACGCGGAACATATTATACAAAACGCATTTGCGCGGAATCGTTTTTTCTATGTTTTTTATGTACCTAATCATAGAGTAAAATCACTCATTACAAGAAAATATAGATAATAATATTTTTGTGGGAATGACATATCGATTGTCTATATTATATTGATCTCAGAACAATTTAAACATCATTACAATTTACAACATTTTTTCGTTTATTTTGAAAGTCGAATACAAATTCAAATAACAATAAAATATAAAATTGATATGTCATTCCCTCAAAAATATTATTCTTTTTTTGTTATGGGTGATTTTACTCTAAGATTACTTAAAAACATAGAAAAAACGATTCTGTGCAAATGCGTTTTGTCTGTGTTGCGTATGGGTCAGTTAGAGAAAACAAATAGTGCACTGACACCCTCTTAATAATAGTATTATATTATAATTTCATAAAATATTGTTACCTGTCCTAGCATTTATTAACGTCTTATAAGTCAATATCACGTACGGTAAGACAGAATGCATGAAAGGCGTGTGGTATAATAATAATAATAATAATGAATATAAATAATAAAATACTTGTGGTGAAAAATTTAAAGTGCCTAATATAATATTTTTTCGAATGACCTGCAAAAAATTGAGTAAAATCCTTATTTATCGTTTGAATACATAAATATAAAATAATGACATAATATTATTATAAAACATTGTATTTGCAGTAATATTTTATTCTAGTAATTGTTTTGTATTACGCGTAAATACTAAAAAGTAATCCATTATCAATAACTAATAATATTTTTACTATAATAATGTCGTCTCGGAGTATTAATATTTTCTAATCATGCATATAACCCGAATACCAACGTCTGAGAGAAAACAAATATTTTTCCTGATAATTTCGTTGAAATGTTTTCCTTTGAAAATATGTATTTTAAAGGAAAATATTTGAAGTTCTCAAACCCGAGTCAGCTAAAATTCAATACTCTGCGAATCGGTATGTGAGTCGGTATTTTCGCGCATTTTCCCGGACCTCGAAACCTCTTTCCGGCTTCCGCCCTTCCGTAGGTATGTTATTCAATCGATTTTCTTCGACAGCGCGTCTGCGCAGTCTGACGGCGTCCTACCCACCTAATATACATATACATAAGGCTGTGTGTGTAGACGGAATTCTGTTGGCCCTACGGTCACGACGACACCTCTCTATACCGCGGTATGCAGGAATCCTAGTAATTTGGAATGCATAAACAATCGTTTGGTCTGAAATCGCAGGTATTCGTCCTGTGAATATCGTTTGCGAATATCGCACGGAATGCTTCATAGACACCTGGTTAAGACTTAAAATTAAACTCGTGTGGTAACCAATAATGTAGCGACTGGATCCTATATTTTACCAGAAACCACTCTCGAACCGTTAGACACCCGCATATTTTCGACTTTATAAAAACAATTTTTTTATAGCGTCATTTGGAAATATGCAGATGAAGACTACAAACCTTAACTAGGATTTTTAACTGATTTATCCCGACCGCCACTCGTTTTTTACAAAATGTATCATTTTTATGTCAGAATTTCTAGTCATTTTTATTAAAAATTAATTATATATTTTTTTTTAAACTTTTATTGTTTTAAGTAGTTGATCAAACATAATATACATGTATAATCTATTATATTTATGAAAATAAAAACTATTTTCATATTAAATAATAAATAATATTATATTATTCAATTCGATATTGTTAGTCAATAATAAACTTAAAAAAATGGGGGGGGGGGGATGTCGGGATCAAAAATTTATCAGACAGTAATTATGGATGGCTTGAATTTAATTCAATGATATATATAATTTTAAACAAAAAACGATTTTGAGGTGGAGACGGTTTGTCAGTGTGGATATCTATATATATATATCGTTATTACTTATTATTGATACGGTGCCCGGTAAATTTAATTAATATTATACAATTTATTATAATAAAATAACTATAAAAAAAACTGTGTTTTTATATTTTTGAGATTTATTGGTTACGATTATAATGTTATATTTGACAAAAAAAACTATTGAAATTTGTAAACGTAATTCATATATGGAAAGCTATAATCAAAAATAATTAAATACCGCAAAACAAAACACAACGATTAATAAAAATATATATCGTTAAGCAAAACATAATATTTATAGAATAGTTTTTATAATTTTTTATCATTAAATGAATAATAACACAAAACGAAATATTTTAAAATCTATTTATAAGGTCTACTGGGTTTGTAGAAACATTTATTTCTTGCAAACAATATAAGAATTTATTGTATTATAATATTCCATATCCGTTTAATTACATATTTGTTATTATTTTGAAATTTAATAGGTATGAACACTATTTTAAATAACAATAAACGCAAAACTTGTAGAACGTTTTAGTTTTAAATAACGATAAACGCAAAACTTGGATAACGTTTTAATTCTAAATAGGGTTCTAAATTATGAAAAATATTTTTTCTTCTTTTAAACGTGTTCGGTTATAGATGATTAGAAACAATAAATTGATTACACGCTTAGAATTAAAGAAAAACATATTATTTTTATTGATTTATTATTTTATATTTGTATATTCTATATTATGTAGTGCTGAAAAATATTCCTGGCATTATTTTGAGAATAAAAACATTTTTTTACATGAGTTTTAAGATATTGTTATCAGCGACCCAAAAGATAATGAGTTGAAATAAAGTTGAAGTCAATTCCAACAATGAATGAAATAATAGGGTATTTTCAGTAATTATAAAGTGTACAGTGTAAGTCTTATAATGTGTGTATGACGTATGTGTATATGGCTGAGTGATGTGAAAGTGCTCTGGGCTCATTATTTAATACTTAGATCATATCATTTGTTATAAGTATAATAGATTTGCTAAACAACTTAGAAATTTAATAATAAAAATAATAATTTTTATTTAGGGGAAAAAATTTCCAATTACAAGAATATTGTGTAATGACAGTTTGTGGTAGGTGCACATATCAAGGTTTACATGTAATGTGAATATAAATAAGGTTAAACAGAACAAAACAAAATTAAAAAAAATATATGTATATATATATATAGTATATACTAAATATCAAATATTAAATAACTATTTAGATATTTAAACTTAAAGATCTTATATATAAAAATAATATGAAAATATGTAAATATATACAATAAATGAACTTTAAAAAATATTCACTTAGAAGTCGACGACTATAAACTTTCAGATACATAATAAGCATTTTTTTTATTTTTCATGAAATTTTAAAATCATTACCTATTGTAAATAACATAAAACGACCGCGGACCGTGACGTGCTGATCAGTTATGCTCCTGACAATTGGCATGCCGCCGCCATATATTTCAAGTGCGTTTTTTTTAAACGTGTGTTTTTCATATTTTTACAGTGATAAACTATTAAATCTAAAATCTAATATCATATTATCATTATATTTTTATCATATTTTTTTTAAATCTAAAGACCAGATTTATAAATATGTACGTCATATTGTTGCGCTGAGTCTATGCAGTCTTACGAGAGTGAAAAATGTGGATGGTGTTCGTTTGATTCTGAGATCAGAGAAAAAAAATTTTTTACGCATATTTGAGGATATTAATTTTTCATATATTAAGGAATATTATTCAGATTGTTTAGCATATTTTGGAATATTTTGTAAATTGCGGGACAAAAATATTAATTAATTATAAATATTAACACGAGTATTATGCGGTATCTATACGGGAAAATGTTTTTTTAAATTTTACACATTTTTTGGCATCGTTTTGATAAAAAGAATACATCATTAGTTAACGTTCACTAAACAATAAACATTTAACATAGTGGCTAACCTGCAATGCTGGCAGTTGTTTCATACTGATAATATCAACATAATATGTTCATTTTTTACCGAATATTCAAATGTCAAAATATTTTGTTTTAGACTGTTATAGTTTTATCGTTATAGCATTTAATAACGATATTCAATATTTTTCAATTAACAAAATAAAAAACCAGTAAATTTTAAAAACAAAAGTATAAATATACCTCACGACCTCACTAATTAATCAAAAGTATGTTGTAAAAAAATAAATAAAAATAAATTATTTAAGCATATATTGATTGTTGTTGCAGTTTTTTTAATTTCTATAAGTATAATACATATCATGAGAATATTTTATAAGATTTTTTAGAGTATATTTTATAGCAATATGATTTAGGTATTTTAAGACAATATAAATACAGTCTTTAGACTGTCAATTGTAGGGATCCGCGAAAAAACAAGACATAAATCCGTTTTCATCAAAAATCCAATTTAAATAAAACATATTCTATAAAGAAAAGAAATTACGAGTCTCTGCAAGAACGTGACGCATTTACGTATTAAGAGATTTGATGCCCTGCGTACATATTGTTATCGGCTTGTCGTATACGCTGATGAAAGGCGTACACAAGTAAACGAGCAATTAATAAATTAAGCACTTTTATTAAAACTTTTATATCCAGTGGCGATCGAGCCATACGATCACCACCTGGCTCTAACACTGGTGGACAGTGGTAGTCCAGTCACACGACTACCGCCAACTGACCCTCTTTCTGTTCTTACATATTCATTAAATATAGAAGCAATAACGATAATATTGATATTAAATTTAACCTAGTTACATTATACTTACCGACTATGCTTAAAATTATACTAATTGTTAATTGTTATTGTACTACATATATTTTATCATATTACATGTATTTTACCTATTGCAAATGATTGTTTAGTGTTTACTTAACCTAGTTAATATAGCTATAATATTTGTTATATATTATGCATCTATGCATGATACAACAAGCTGTTGCACTCTGTTTAAACATTTTTTATTACCATTTTATACACATTCATTGCCAAAATATTGAGAATAATTAATAATAAGTAATAACATATAATATTTTAAACAGAAAATAATATAACATTTTGTAGTAGGAAAAAATTAATAGATCGATTATGGAATGTGGAGATTTTAGGTGAGACGTGTATATTATTATATTAAACACGGTATAACAGACCGACACGTAATGTACGGTGAGTATGTGGGTTGATGACCTGCTTCGACCGGCAAGGGACGAGTCTGGCGGACCGGTTGCTTGTGTCCTTCGAAGAAATGACAGTTCAATGATCCCCCGCTATGACGCCAGTGCTCGACAATGTGTCTCAGTAGGTTTATTTTTATGTGTATGTGTATGTGTATGTGTATATGCACGTGTCTGGGAGTCATGTAAAATTATAATGTTTAAGAGTCTCAACATAAGATCGATCTACTACTGTGTTATACCTATCTGCCTAACGATGTTTGAATTGTCTACGCTTATTATACAAATATTCAAGCACTTACCTTGCGCGTAGATTGCTGCAGGTGGTTCTCCCGAGTAGTTAGTAATTCTTCGGGGTCGTGTTCGACAGTCGATATCACGATGACAATATATGCATCTTGGTTTATATAATCTGTAGAATTTCGTATACCTTACACCTTCTTATAATTGTGACTATTGCCATATGCTCTCAAGATTCCTACATTCGTAACAAAAGTACATTTAGTCAATTCGCTAACCGAATGCAATTTACAGTGATGACAATTTATTATTACACATTATTATACCTTGAACACAGCTCTTAGAATTCCTACATTCGTGACAAGAGTACATATAGTTAACTCGCCACCCGAATGTAATTTAAGTTAAATGAGCGCTTACTACTATACTTATATTCTAAAACTATTGCTATGTTCGTGTTCAAAGTGTAATTGTGTAATAATAATGTAATTAACGGGATTACGATATGATGATAGTCACAGAACTTTATGATTTTAAAGATTAACAGGTAGGTGAATGAAAAAATGAACAAAGTGAATTTGTCTGATAGAGAGATAACTAATTCAGACAGTCGTAACGAATGTTGAGGTGACCCAATATACATATACTGTATACGCATGTAGCATAAGCACTCCTTTGGACAGTAGTGGAAGAGTGTCGTGATGTTGACCGGCGTGGACCTTGTGCATGGGTCTTCTTCTGGAAAGTATTGCTGGCGAGTCGATTCTGTAGGGTCCTTATATAATGTGGCTTCGGTGTAATCTCTTCTTCTGATATGCATTGGTTAATACGTGATGTTTTATTTCTTATTTTAGGCGGTGCGACAAAGGTGTCACTGGTAATTTATTGTTTTGTTTTGACAGAACGTCTTGATTGAAAAATTATCGAAGGGGTCTCGTAGAATATAATATATATGTGTATATTATATACGTAAAAATGCATTTATAGTTTTATAATATACGGTGTCATCTGGCGCCGCTGGTAATTGATTATGTTGTTTTTCTTAAATATCTGAACGGAGAGGTGTTAAATATTGTTTATGTATTGCACGTGACGCGTGTGTATGTAAGGAGTGCGTATATTATATATTTTTATGCGTAAATCGTATGTATATATGTATTGAATAGCCCAACATTCCATATGGACCGTCGCCACTAGTTGTCTTGTGTTTTATTTTAAGTTTAAATATTATATATTACAATTTTACAATAATTACATGGTAGTAATTGAAAAAATTAAAAATTAAAATTATCGAATCAAAGGGATCATATAATTCAGATTTAACGATTAGATTTTTGGCAGAAAATATTTTTTAGTAAATGTACGTATATAGGTTCGTTTTAAAATTGTACGATACGGACACACACTATTTAATGCAAATACTCAACGAAATTTTAAGGTTCACGTTGCGGCACCGTCGAAGTAACAACAGGTAGTGACCACGATATTGACGGCCGTTGTGAGGTGTCGACACCGATGCGGTCGGGTCATTTGATGATGACACCTTTTACGTGCCGTTTTCGGTCAATTTATTATCATCTGCCTAAATATTAAATTGAACAAAATATGTATTAAATATTATTTTAGATTATATTTACTAAATTATAATTTAATATGGCAATAATATTGTTTATAGTACGGTAATTTTGTCATATTTAACAAACATTGTCAACGCCGAATTGCGACGACGACAGCTACCGTGATTATGAATTTAATATAAATTTCCATTGAAAAGTTCGCACTTTTTCATTTCTAAACGCACGATTACGACGATTTCTACAAAAGCACGTTCTACACAATATTTCTGATGTTTTGAAGTTAACTAGGAGTTGATTGATGCATTAGAAAATTAGTTACGTCGTATAACATATTTACCTGTATTTTACACAGTTCAAATCGGCGACTCCTGCTTCGATATACACACACCGTCGTGCGGTTATTTTTTTTTACTTAGCTCGCACCACGAACACCGCCGCGCTGGATCAACTGAACCACAATAATAATAATAATAATAATAATATTGTTGTTGGGTCAGGTTGATCGGGATAGTAAAATCGCTAAAACTAAAACAGACGAACTAAACCGACCAATATTAGTTTGGAGTACCAGGGACTCATGATCTAATCGTTACTTTTCTTCAGTTTCGTCGGCGACGGATCGGCGGCCGTTGCGGAGACGCGCGGCAGCAGTATCTACTCGCTCAACGGCAATCACGACCATACCACACGTTCTTGTCGTACCTATTCTGTTACATTATGAAAAATTTCTTCGCCTGCTACAAAGTTTCTGCGATTCTTCTATGAGCCAACTGAGTACCGTCGCTCGTCGTTTTTTATAAAATTTACCATCCAAAAAACTCTCACGACGATCGCCTTAGGTGCGATAAAATATAAATTATAAATTAATGCAAATAGGCAAAATTAGACAAAAATTTACAAATTCAATACCTAGGTAGATTAACTACTACCATTGATTTATGATTATATACTATAATCAATGTTTCTACTTACTGAGTACTAGTTACTACTAATGTGTGCGTAAAATTTTGATTTAATGAACATCTGAATGAGATTGCAAACTTGGATACATCTAAAGTCTAAATCTTCTGGTTATTGGTAATTTATAATAATATTATAAAATAATATTATTATGCTGTAATAGATGCATTAATTTATTTAAATTGGAATTTAACTGTCAAACTGAAACTGTTTACGAATTACGAAAAAAAACTATTTAGAGCGAAGAGAATATTATGTTGACAAAATATTTTGCGATTTTTACGAAGTACGGACATTTTTAAAAGTACCAAAATTTGAAGTTAAAAACTGAATCTTTCTACTGGAAAAAATGTCTTTGGAAGTTCAGACAAAAAAAAATAAAAATATTTAAGAGTACATAATATGAACATTATCCTATTGGAACAATATAGTATATTGTATAATATTATTAATATTATGTATGATGTTACTATCTTAAAGTTAGATTCTTTTTCGGTCATTTTTGAAATAAATATTTTTGTCTTTGGGCCCAATACACCACATTGCCACAACCAACAAATGAAAATATTGTATTACAGGTATTTCATAAAAATTAAACGCAAGTGCGTTCATGATAGTTTAAAAATTCGTAACGGTTAAAATTTAAAAAAGCAGGTAAGTGTGTGTGACTCTGCTGTACGGTAGGTTGCAATTGGATAACTGTAATGGATGGTGTTAAATTTGAATTCAATGATATAATATTATTGTATACGATAAACGATTTTGAGCGAAGACGGTTTGTCAGCCTAAAATATTTTATATCACGTTTATATTGTAATTATTAATACGGTGGCTGGTGAAGTTGATTTGTTATTTGTTTATTATCATATTTTTATATAATAATACGTATACTTTAGAAGTTTCAAGTACCCACAAATAATATTTTATAAATATAACACACAACTAAAATCATTCTTCTTCGTTTAAATATCTAATAAATCCAAATTTTAAAACAAAATAACTTTAAAAAAAAGCGTTTAAGTGGATGTCGCTCTGCTGTATAGTAGGTTACAAGTTGGTCAATGTATAATGGATTGTATTTAACTTGAATTCAATGATGTAATATCATTGTATAAGAAAAACGATTCTGAGCGGAGACGGCTTATCAGTCTGGATTTTTTAAAATTGTATTATTTATTATAGCTTTTAAGTTGAATTAATATTATGATATTCTAATTTTATTTATTCTAATTATATTCATCATATAAGAAAAACGATTCTTAGCGGTGACGGTTTATTAATATTTACGATAAACTGCAAGTTGAATTAAATATTATTATTTTTTATTCGGTTTTATGGTGATAAACAACGAGTTAGAAATTAAAATCTTGTTTTTAGCGGTTTTTCGTAATTTATTAGTGGTTTACCTGTGGAATTAAAGAACTATTGAGCAAATCAAAAATAACCTCTTTAAAGTACCATCTTGGTCCAATTTGCCAAAAGATAAGATACTACATGCTGAAATCGAAGCACTCCTGGTAGAAATTTGGTATACAGGATATAAAAAAAATAATAAACACCATTGTAAAACCAATAGCTTCCTAGCTCCGCTCAGAATCCAAAATAACTACAATTAAAATTAACCTGTCATTATTATATTTAGTAACAAAATACATATTGTTATAATAACAAAATAAATTTAAAAATACTTTTTAAAGTGTTAATTGAGAAAATTAAATTAAATAATATATGTAATAATATATGTGTATATATGTACATATATGTACATAAATGTTTAAGAATAATAATGGAATAATGTACTTACCTATATAATTTATACAAATAGTCCTATAAGCAGACTGATGTATATTAATTAATTCATTTGAAATTTTATATTTTGCCCCAGATTATGTTACGATCAATTTTTTGGTAAAAAGTGGTTTTTAGACTAAATCGATTTTGGTTTTTGGTGGAACTCTATAAGAATATTTACTTTAGAATGTAGATACATGTACTACATGTACTACATTCACTCAATTTTTATTTTATATAGGTACACCATAACATTTTGAAAATATTTTAATTCGTTTCGGGTTATTTCCTTACATTTTCAATTATCAATTTTTTAGTTTTTTTTTCCATAATTGTGAATAAAATTTTATTTGTTGGGTAAAAAAGTTTGAAAATTTAATAGAAGGCTCCTAATATATTGTTTTAAAGACAGATGAAAAATATTAAAAATTATTGGTTACAACAAATAAAATAGTTATTATGATTGATTATTATATTACAATTATGATAAATCATTTTTTTTATATTATAAAAAAGAAATATATTAGGAATTGGTTAAAATTCTTAGACTTAAACAAAGCTAAAAATGCAAAAAAAAGAATGGTTTAAAAATCTTTAGTAGAGATTAAAATGGGTAAATCCATGGGAATTTGTCACCGGGAATTTTTAACACCACTACACCATTTCGGATTGAACACAAATTTTGAATTATATAGAATTGGTATTTATAACAGGCAATGAAGGGTATGGGGTCAACTAGTTGTATATAACATAACCTAGTGGGAATTATGTAAATTTTACATTTTATTCTTTTCTATGGTAATAGACAAAACGTTCCGCAAAAACAGTTAGAAATTAAGAATTTCTGTAATCAGCCCAAAAACATAATATTTATATTAAAAAACGATAATTTTTGAATTTTTAAAAATAATAGTGTGGGCCAACGAAAATAATTGTCTCCTAAACATGTCACCGTGCGGCGGCGGTGTCGATATCATAATATGTGCAATGCATACAATGTTAATATGTCTAACTATTAACTAATTACAATTACAGTACAATCTCGATAATCCGATACGTCTAGTAATCCGGCTATTTTTACCTATACGTACCAATATGTATTTATACATAAAATTACTATCGTTAACGATAAAAACGATTAACGTGATATTTTGGTGCTTAAACGACTACAAGAAAAAGTATTAAAAGTATCATTTCTAATAAAAAAACAAAAAAAATTAATAATTTTTTTAAACCTGTCTCATAAAAAATATTAATTAAGTATAACCATGAACGTATTAGTATTTCTATTTTATAATAATTATACAATAAATAACTAATAAATAATAATATATATACCTATAATTATAATAATTATTTATTTTTTGTATGTATCAGTAAAAATGTAAAATTCAATAAGTAAAAATACGCTTTTATGTGAAACCCCGTTAATCCGCCGTTTTTGTTAATCCGGCAGTAGCGTGGTCCAATAATATGTGTCGGATTACCGAGATTGTACTGTATTATCAGTTACGACTAGCAGAAACATTCACGGGCGGCTACGAAATTATATTATAATTTGCCTTAGACAGTTTTCCTTTGTTTTATGCCGCTGTTTAATCCCGTACATACCAGGACCCCATAGGACAATTGACGAGGTTTGTGCACACGGCATCGTCATGGCCTATCCGACAAATATTTACGCGTCGCCACTGCATCCTGTAGTTTAAGATCGTAAATAAAAAAGTTAACCTGATAACTAATACCATTGAGTATTAGTATACTATCTATACTCAATGCTAATACGCTCCATATTGTAACATATTATTATACAGTCCCAAATAATGTACATATGCACGTATTACACATATTGTCGACATACAAATACAAATAAATAATTATTATTTCAATGTTTGGTCACAACATGTTATTCTCTAACCCCATTTTCTATGGAAAATGATAATAATTGTTATCAACCGTGTTTATGTTTCCTATCGGAAATATAATACCTATAGGCTATACTGCTATAGCTAAGTATATATAGAGACATAGGGTATAAGAGAAAATATTATATGTATATACTTACATGAAAACAACTGGTATATACGTGCACTAGGCCACTATGAGTATATTTAAGTATTGGACGATTACCTATTTTTTTTATTAATTTCGAGTCGATTCAAGTCGAGTTCCAAATATTTTGAGTCGAATCGAGTTCAAAATACGAGTACTCGACAAATGCCAAGTATTAAAAAAAAATCAAATACTCGACAAATGCCGAGTGTGAAAAAAATTCGATTATTCATCGAATGCCAAGTATTCGAAAAAATGGTCGAGTAATGGGAATTGCTCGAGTATTTTAAATTGTACTCGAAATAGATTTTCCAAAAAATTAAAATTTATTTTCATACAAACTTTGCCCTGACAATTACTATCGTGAACAAAATTTAAACTATCAAGTATTATTTTCCTGGTAGTCTTATCGAAAATGTTTGTGTTCTATCAGTTATATTTATAGTTTTAACATTTATTTTTCAATAAAAATATAAAATATAACAAATATTCTTGAATTGAGTAGGTGCTCGATGCAAGGCAAGTATTCGATTCAAAGCGAGTACTCGATTCAAGTCAAGTACTCGTAATTACAAGTATTAAAAACTGTTTTTTCGAGTCAAGTATTCGAACTCGATTCAAAAATTTTTCCAAAGTCAAGTATTCGAGTTAATGGTTTTATATGATGTTGATATATATATTTGTTATTTTGTATGTTTAAATGGTTTAATAAAATTTAAAATATTGATTATACATGATAACGCAATATACCATTTACTACGGAGAAGACGTAACACGGACATTGTCTCCGTCTTACAAGTGCGTACTAACATGGCAAATTTACGATCAACCACGTTTAGCTCTATTAGTATAACAATATTAGAGCGAATCGACTTGGTATGAAACTTGATGGCAAGAACATTGTACGTGTTTGTATGTGGGTTTTTTTTTACGATAGTTCAATTTTTTAGCAAGTTTTGCGAATACAGTGCTAGCCTACAGTACAAACGGCAGTCGAAGCGAACCGTTTTAAAGGGGTCAGATTTAGGCAATAGTCTATACGTCCGTCGTGAGTGATGTGTGTCTGTGTGTGTATAGTGACTGTCCATTAGTGTGCGTGAGGTCCCCGAACGCTTTATGTAATTAAAGATAAACTATACGCCTAAGATTCTTGGAAACCAGTAACGGAACGCGCAGTCCACGTCACAATGCTTAGCGATCAAAAAAGTTTCGACGTGAAAGTCTCAATAAGCGGGAGAAAAATAATTCACCCTGTACCATAATCCCGGTTTTAATTTCGAAAACATATTTGAATTCCTTATTCTCTTTTCTAGGTTATGTAAGAAATGGATTTTCGATTTTTGTATTATTTAAATAGTATAGTATACCAAATGAATTTTCTTTTCTTTTTTTTAAATATCCACTTTTATTTAGTGTTGATAAAAAAAAAATCAAAAATCCATTTCTTACATAATCTGGAAAAGAGAATAAGTATAAAATTCAAATATTTTTTTTTTAAAATTAAAATTGTATTATAAATGCGCGAAAAAACAACCAGATTTCAACAGCCTCTTACTTATAAAAATGAATTATCGTAAAAAACCCACATAGAATTATAGAAACGCAGATAATGTGTTATATAGTTAATGTCAGTTACGATGTTCTTACCATCAAGTTTCATAAGAGATCGATTCGCTTTAAACTAATGAAGCTCGACGCGATCTTCTGAGCATGCATTTGTAATGTTATGACAGAGACAACAAAGTATGCCCGTGAAGCGTCTTATTAAAATATTACGCAAATACGGGCATATCTTATATTTACTAAAAATTTACGCTTTTTGGCCGACGGGGTGGATAACGATGGCTATCAGTTAAGATTCACAGAAGATTCTTGGCGATAAACATTTGCTAATATATTTTAAACAAGAGTGCAAAGAGATGCAATGAATAATGATGCGGACATCGGGACATGCCGATAACATTGGTGTCGGATTTGCATTATATACAAAATATTATGCACTTAAAAACGCACCACAGGTATAGATTGCCTATATATCTGATATAGAACATGTCTTAATCAGTGCACATAGTTAAGGTGAATGATGCCATTTGCCGAATGTTGACATTCACTGCTTTTTTTGGCGAATATCAACATTTTGAATGAGAATTAAATGTATTAGAATCGTTATCGTATGTAATGTTTTATTATTAAATTCAAATATAACACATCCATTACAACGAAATGCTTGAAAACTACTGTAAAAGTGGTACAACACAGCAGTACCCACTTGTATACATTTTTTTTATATTTCATAGGTAGGTACGGTTATACTAAATTTATTGACTTATTAATTTAACCATATTATTATATCAAGTTTAAGTATTTGACGTGTTGTGTTATTCATTCATTTACTTATTCATATATTGTTGTATGTACAAGGTAGGTACTACATTTGCAAGTTTATTTGCGCGTTGTCTCTTATTTATACCTATGTACATATTTATAATAATATTTGCAACTGCCAACTGACGATAATGACATTTTCAATACGTCAGAACGGCCCTGAAATATTTATACTGTATATGTTACCGTAAATGCCCGATCACTAGGTAAACCTAGGTTTTACTGTTTGTACTCAGTAAATGCTGAAATTCTAAATTTTATTCGTGCTTTTACTAAACACGTTGTGTACATCCTAGGATATACAAATTGACTTAGTAAAAGTTGATCAATACACGACACATAACATTTAATCTGCGTAAAAATTATAATTATATATTATTAAAACAAACTACTGTCAGTTATTTAAATGTTTATACAAAATAAAAATGCATCTTAAGTTGTGATCACACCTCAAACATTTTTCCTTGCAACGATTAATAACAATTATTTTGCGAAGATAAATTTACGGCTGCAATGTGTTGCAGGGACTTGCATTTTATCGGGTTTAAGATTAATATTACAACTTATATCATGATATAACTTAGTAATAGCTGACTGATATCAATTGATTGGTGATTGGATACTTTATCGCTTAGATATGGTTTTATTAGGTACATGTTCAGTCTGTTTGGGTTTTACGTGATAGACGGATCCATATGTAGAACAGTGTAATATGTGTTGTGCGCGTAGTGTTTAATATATTGAATTGTGATTAATTAATGTAATTTTTAATTATATTTATTTTTATTGTTAATTTGACTTTAGTATTGCTAGTATAGAAAGGTTTTATAACGTTTTAAATCCAAAAATTAAAAAAAAAATATTCTAGTAATACTTTTTATTTAACACATGAAATGTACAATACGTATTTACAAGAAGTGAAGAAAGCAAAAACAATCACCGTCAAAAAATCAATTCACTATCGGAGATTAAAACGTTTTGATGTTCTTTGTTTGGGAATGAAGACAAACTTATTTTTTCAGTGGAAAGTGGATCTGAAGATATTCGATACTACGTATGTAATGACTAGGGTTAGGATGTTTATGATTTTGCATATTTTTTTTAGATGGTCCAATAGTATCCATTCTTATACAGAAATATGTTTCATGATATCTATATTCAAAATATCAAGATTTTATTTTGCATATAATTGCATATTTTACAATTTTTTTTAAAAAAGTGCATAATTTGTTTTTTTTTCTGTTTTTAAGCGCATATTTGACGGTTTTTGATGCAAAATGCTGAATAACACCGTAATTTTATATATTTTACATATCTGTATTTCGCGTATTATCACTTAATTTATTGTTGAGAATTCAATATGGTTATACCTATACGGAGTAAAGGTAGGTACCTACTTAAATAGAATTTTCGATAAGCCTCGTCGATTGTCACAGTCAAAACTTATCTTAAAACTGCGAGCCATTACAATTTTATCAGATATTTTAACAGAACGTTTAATAATTTATAGTTAGTTTCCGTCTTGTCTACAACCGATGTAAAGTACCGTATGTTGCACGTTTGTCGTGAACGTATTTGATTTATTAAATCACTCAGTTATGCCTAAAGTTAAAAGCTCTTGTTCTAACCGACTAAGAGGTTTTGTAAAAGAATTTGGAGAGCTGCGTACGTTTTAACCAGCGATGGTACAATCCTTTATTGCAAATTATGCGAAGTTAAGGTCGGTAGTGAACGTCGGTTTACTGTTGAACATCATATGAACACTGCTAAACATATTTGATTAAGTAAACAAAAAGAAATAAATGATAAACAACAATTAATATCAAACACAAACATTTTCAATTTGTCTATAATAATAAATGTTTATTGCATTTTTCGTCCAAAAATTTCTATATTTTTCTAATGCATATTTTTCAAATTTTTCATGCATATTTAGATGATTTTTAGTAAATAAGTGCATACATATTCATACATTTTTTAGTGCATAAATATCCTAACCCTAGTAATGACGAACTTTTTGATATTATACACGCAGCTCATATTGAAACAGGACATGGAGGTAGGGATCGGATAAATCATATGCTAAAAAAAAATTCAAAAATATTAATGTGGAAGCTATAAATGTGTACTTGAAAAGTTGAAAATGTGTGAAACATGCCAGAAAAAGCATAGTATGCCAAAAAAAGGACTCGTTGTTAAACCGATATTGCACAATGAAATGAATACTCGATGTCAAATCGATTTAATTGATATGCAATCAAACCCAGATAATGGTTTTAAATACATTTTCCTGCTGCATTAATTGGTCAAACAGTGCGAGTGAAAATTCCAGATTTCGACCTATGTAAAATTGATTCCCGCACATTATTGGCGGTAGTTGTTGAAATTATTGACGAAGAATTTTATCGATTAGGATCTAAAGTTGGGACATTAAATCAATTATTCACTAGAAATCAATTTACTTTATGCGAAGAAAAATTTATTTCAATATCCGATGTTCCAAATACAACAACAAGCATACGCCAAGCTGTTGCTCAACATTCACTATCAGGTGGGCAAGGATTTTTGAGGTGTGATTGCCAGAAAAAATGTATAGCTAAAAAATGCAAATTCCGCCAGTCAAATGTATTATGTAATAGCAGGCGCCATGATAGTGCAACATGTGCAAATAAATAAAATGTTTAAATGATTATTTCTAACTACCCACCAATTTTACTAATTTTTATGCAGAAAAAAAAAATTTTTAATTTTTAATGATTCTGTTTTTAAATGATTTTTATTTTGTATAATGAATTTAAATAACTGTCAGTAGTTTGTTTTAATAATATATAATTATAATTTTTATGCAGCTTAAATGTTATGTGTCGTGTATTGATCAGCTTTTACTAAGTCAATTTGTATATCCTAGGATGTACACAACGTGTTTAGTAAAAGCTCGAATAAAATTTAGAATTTCAGCATTTACTGAGTACAAACAGTAAAACCTAGCATTAACTAGTAAAACCTAGGTTTACCTAGTGATCGGGCATTTACGGTAACATATACACTATATGTATATAAGATCGCTGTACAAGAGATCCAAATGAGAAACCCATCCGTTTCAACATGGGCACCGACCACGAAATACAAAATGACTAAATGAGTAATTATCAAAACAATGAAAACCAAATCGAAAAATAAATAATTATATCACGAATTCACGACACATGCTCAAAGAGTTGAAATCGTTGTAGTTGACGGGTGTACGACACAGTTATGTAGAGCCCAAATACGCGATATTTGATATAAGTGTTTCATTTCTCTTCGTAACCACAGAAATCACGGTGAGCTACAGAGGTATCGCGTTTCGCAGAGCAGATACACGCAACTCTGCGGATCTTTGATGACTTCCAATGAGCGGAAAAAAATATCCAGATATTATATTCTTACATGGAGTACATATATTCGATATAAGAGGTTTTTTAATATTAATTTATACAATTATCTTATATTCAACACTACTGTTGAAATTGAATGGATGACGAGGAAATGAAGTGTGTCCTAGTTAGTGATGTAAAATTACTGTAATTATCTTTTGAGAGAATATTTGGTAATTTTCTTTTTCTTCAATAATTCATAGATTGAACCCATAGAAATCCACATCATAAACATTTAAATAATTACCTATAATATGTTTTATATAGTATGAATGAAGTAGGTATTATAATTGATAATTTATAATTCTTAGTGTATTTAACAAGTGACAACTATAATAATTATGCAGGATTAGTAAGTATAAAATTAATATAAATGTAAAATAAACTATTATTAATGTATTTTATACATGCTACTATACTATAGTAACTACTATAATATTCTATAGTTAATAGATAACTAGAATAATACTTAATTCAATACATTTTTATAGTAAACCAAAAAAAAAAATGTAAAAATAACTTGTGCAATGTTTTTTTTTAATAATTATTAAATTATTGAAGTAAATTACAATATCTTCTATTATCTATGGTCTGTACGACTAAATTTGAGACAGTTCTACCATGAGTTCACGACTGATGCCAGTGTTAATAACCTTCAAATATAATCACATCACTATTCACAGTGACAATATAAAATTTAAAAAAAAGAAAATTACCCTGTAATAATTTGCGAAAGAATATTCTCTTGTCGCATCACTAGTCCTAGTATGAAGAATATAAATGGAAAAAAAATCATTTAAAAAAATAAAAACTTAGTGGGTACATACTTGTTTATAATATATGATTAAATGTTCGAAAAAACTTACGTACTCGTCATACACGGCATATACACTGCCACGATATATATTATTATAGTACAGTGTTATATTATGATTGTATTAATATCAATATTATAAAAATAAAAAAAATGGCATATAATAATATTAACATATAAAATATACTTATATATCTATATATTTACTACATATGCTATAGAACAAAAAAAAAAATTACAAACTAGGTTGAATGAAAACTAAAACATATGCAAACCTAAAATAAGAAAATAACGTTCCCGGGCTTGTTCGCCACTTATATTTTCCAATGCCACTTTCATCACCACCACTATGACGAAAGCATCGGAGCGGCCAGTTTCACATGTCACCGCATCACGCGAACGATAAACATCAATATCTTAGATACTATGATAATTATTATTACTCATCGTATAAACGATGAATTCAGGATGCGAAAGGCGCATTCACAGTTATGTCGTGTGTCGTGTCGTGCGAGGGCTTGGTTATTATATGGTTACGACTGGTCACCAATATGGTTTAAAAGTTGAGGAGTATTCAATTATTGGTATGCTCGGTTGCAACTTGGTTATTATATGATACCAAAAAAATAATATCCAATCACAATACGATTTGATCGACACGACACGACACACGACGCAGCTGTGTATCTTTTTTCAGAAGAGGAAAATATAAAATACAAAATAATAGTAATAATAATAATAATAAAAGCAACACAGTATATAATTAATAATTATTAATTCAGGGCTCGCAAACATCGTAATAACGTTATGATTATAACGTTATATTTGACAAAAAACAATGGAAAATTGTAAATGTTATTAAATGGAAAGTGATAATAAAAGATAATTAAATAGGTACCGCAAAACAAAACATAACGATTAACAAAATATATTATATATCATTATACAAAACACGATGTGAAACTTAATTTACAGAATATCATTAAACAAAATATAACTCAAAACGTATCTAATTTATGGATTTACATTGAACGAAAAATAACGCAAAAGGAAATATTTTAAAATGTATTTATTTAAAAGGGCAGGTTAGATTAGATACGAGTTTGTGTGACGTAGAAACATTTATTTCATGCAAACAATCTAATAATCTAAGAATTGATTATATTCCGTATCTGGGCCATTACCTACCCGCAATAGTTATTATTTTTAAATTTAATAGGTATTAACACTATTTTAAATAAGGATAAACGCAAAAATTGTGTAACGATTTAATTGTAAATAACATAAAGCGGAATTTCGTTTTCAAATGCAAGCCCTGAATTTGTTATACGATCTCTATAATATATATAATATCACATACGCCGCCGCCACCGTTTCAATTCCCGTGATTTACTGATATGTTCAAATTATGTTCATATTTACATTTTATATACATCGTTTTACACTTAGATCATATTATACTATGGATGTAGCCACTCGGTAAATGCTTGTGTATTAGATTTGAAACCAAAATAACTGAAAAAGCTAGAGCCTTGGTTATTACTGCGTATGCGTGAGTGACTGATAATAAATTAATATTACGTATTTACGTTATCAGTTATCAGACTACGGTACGAGGCTAAAATCCGAATTACGCGCATTCGCACAATCAGTCGGGGCTCTAGGTTATTGTGGCTTCAAGAATTAGCTCGATGGCTACATCGTATATGATCTAAGGTTTTACTCGCCTTAGTAGTCGTCAACATCGTTATCACACGTCCATCGTATATCGTCACAGATTACAGGGCGTTAACGTGTTAATCATGATCAGTGTTTGAAAATTTCATGAAATTTAAAAAAAATGAAATATTTCGTGAAATATTTCAAAATGTGTGAGATATTTCAATTATCATTATTTTTGTAGTTATGTCTTGTAAAATATTAAATAATTAATCTAAATAAATTAAATACCTCATTAGTCATTGAAACACATTTTTTTCTCAGTTTCAATGTATAATAATATGTTGTATTTTTGGCTGTACCTATTATTTGATGTAAAAATGTAATATAAATAAGGAATAGGTAGGTATATTGTATATGTACCATGTACGTGGTTACTTATATAGTTATAGGTTAAGAATCAGATCAGATTTTTCTTGATCATGAATCTTTATGACATTTATTTGTATAATTGTATATAAAAAAAACATAATAAAAATAAAAATATAAAAAATGGAATATAAATTTTAAAAAAACACTTGGGTATGACGTTTATCATATATGTTAAATTACTTAAATGTGGTTAGAATGAGATTAGTGAATGTGCTTAGTGATGAGAAAATGATAATACTGTAATCTAGTTATCTCCTTATTTGGCGGGAAGATAAAATTGTTGATGGAGTAGGGTCAAATATTGAAATAATTAATAAAAATCCAATATTTCACAAAACATTGAAATATTTCATGAAATATTTCTCATACTTCAAACACTAATTATGATATATAATAATATAATCTGCACGGCATTATAAAAACTGTGTTACAATAATGTCAGGAGAACAGTTGTAATAGGCAACTACGTCGTTAACATCGTTTTGTAGTACCCAGTTGTAGCCGTTGTCGTAGTAGAAATTTTATGATGTAAGTAAGATGGGTATGTGAGTCATAGGTAGTAGGTAGTTTGACAGATCATCGCGGGTATAAAGCGCACAATAACATTGCGACAGTGGGCGTAACGTTTTACGGACCAGCACTATCGGTCACGACGAAGGGGATGTCCCCGGAGGCTGTGGAGACTTGTTCTGTCGGGTAGTTGATGGCGGTGGAGGGGTCGGCCCAAAAGTCCTCACCCTCAGTGGACGCAATAGCACGACCCAGGTTATTCAGTCCGTTCATCAGGCTGAAATTCTGGACCAGCCTGATGTTGACCTCCATCGGACCTCTGCCTTCCGGCAGCTAGGAACCGCCGCCGGTCGGTTGGTGCTGTTGCCGACGCCGGTGCTCTTCTTGCCGCCGGTGCTCTTCTTGCCGCCGGACGAGCCTCTGAAAACGTTCAGCTCGCTGCAGCACACTCTGTAGCTCGTAGTGGTGATAAAAGTAAACCATGGAATGCTGTTGAAAAATGGGCAAGAGAAAAATGTTTAAACTAACTGTTTAACACTGTTTAAAACTTGAAATGTGTACAGGCGCCGCAGGTCAGCGATTATACAACTCGCCAGTACTGCGTGGTATATAAATAAATAATTATTAGGTCAAGTGCACAAACGAATAGAAAGAATGAAAGAAAGACAATAGAAAGACCGTGAAAATGAGTTCTAACTTTCCGGTTGACCGTCAATACTTATGTATGAAAAATAACTACTCGACGTCGACACAGTCATAACGAAATATACACACTACCACTTTAACCTCAGACCATTGGCTTATACAATTTTTTTTAATACATTTTTTTCAAGAAAGAATGAAAGAACGAGTGAGAATATACGAACACGTTACCATTGAATAGGAGACACGGTATCACAATATAATATAACTGCGAACTGCGAAGGGCATACCCCGTAACTTTTCATTACTGGATCTATTATTAAAATGTTAAATTTAAACTCCGCCGCAGTTTGAGACAATTACACACTGCCGTGTATAGTAGCTAGAATAGGTGTTTATTTTTCGCAACAGAATAATATTTACAAAACAACAAACGACATAATTGCGCATACAAAAACCATTGAAACTGTTTTATATAGAGCTTTAAAGTATAAATCATATGCAATATGATATATATACACATACGCATACGCATGATTTTTTCATAATTATCATTATTTATTTATTTATTTGTGATTTAAACGGGCTTAAAGCCCAATACATGTTTTATAATATGTGTATAATTGGTGAGATTAAATATAATTTTAAATGAGTACAAGTATAAACCGTAATGAAAACAGTATTAATATTACAATAATTTGAGAAATAGAAACATAAATGTGACTACTGATAACATCTATTAATATAATTACAAAAATAGTAATGGTGAGATTAATGCATACAAAAATAAATAGAAAAATAGGATATGTATAATAATATGAATTCAATAAACAATTATATTATAATAATAGGTCAGTGTTGAATTCATGAAGAAGCCATTTCTTAAAGTTTATCTTAAACCTATGTAGAGGTAATGCGTGTAGGAATTTTGGTATTAAATTTAGTATTTTTGTACCGACGAATTTGTATTGTTTTCATGTGCCCGTTTTATGAGGCCATGGCATTGTGTATAATTATTATTTTTAGCAAACCTTGTATCAACATTATGACTCAGGGGTAATGGGACATCATGTATTTTTAAGAGAAGAACTGCTGGTTTCAAATATAGGTTTTTTGATATTTAGAACATTTAAGTCTTCATATAGTTGTTTTGTATGATATGTTTTGTCTTTACTTAAGGCAATCTTAATTGTATTAATTTATTTTGACTAGTTTGCAATCTAGAAAGAGGCGAGAGCGTTATTATAGGATCCTCCCCAGCCTACAATCCTATAAGATATTATTGGTTCAATCAGTGCCAAGTAAATTACCCTTAAGTCTTTCTTATTTAGGATATCTTGAAATTCTCTCATTATATAAATAATTTTTTTGGTTTTAAGTGTTAATGAATTTCTTTGATCGTTCAAATTCATGTTTGAGCACATTTCTATACCCAAATATTTAAAGTTATTCACAACGTTTATTTTCTTACATTGGTACTTTACATCGTAGGCATAGTATCCTATGTATCCTCGTGTAGTATGAAATCTTTTTTGTTTGTCATTCTATTTCTACAATACTATACAGTTATACAGATTTAAATATTTCGAAACCCTCGCCAGAATTCACGGAAATATATTATTATTGTTTTATTATTATAATATGCTATATGATAAATTTGGTAGCCTCAAAAGAAAGATGCATTAAACATAATAATTACGAAAATAAGGAAAAAACGATTTGAGTAACACCCTTTTCTAATAAAATCAAATTGAATAAAACTGATCGACTTGCAGTGTAACGAGACGTAACGCGTCCCATTGGACTTTAGTCAGAATAATAATTCTAAAGAAGGCACTCTATTATGAGGTGCTCACCCATCCGAGAACTAGTGGCAGCGGCCGTTGCTTACTCTCAATCACGTCACGTGGTTGATTTCATCCACTGAGCCGCGCCAAGCCACCAACTCAATATTAATTACACATCGACGAAGATATTCATCCCGTCCGCTGTCGCCGTTCCAGAGAGGGACCAACAACCACCAGTAGCTGTCACCGTCATGTCATATTAGAAAATTCGTCACTAATCGTGCTCAGTGGCCACATCAGGTAACCCCTCCCGCTCCCATTCACAACAAAATACGTGAGTCGTTGCCGACAACCGCAATAATCGTAGGATCGATAACGGTACAAATATATAATAATATATCGATGGCTAAGAGGCCAAAAGTTGTATGTCCAATTTTTCTCAAAATCGTTTTATTAGTCCTAGGGTTCATCTGGGTCGTCTTTTTGATTCGGTAAAACATTACAAGTCAATATCATAATTAAAATATGTTTTATTTATACTTTGATTTTTATGTTTTCAGTGTAGGATAGGTTTTTTTTAGTGCACACATATAACAAGTCATAATTTAATGAGACATACAATAAATACTGTAACATGGTCTAAATAATTAAGCGGACAAATATAACAAGTCCAGACTTGTTACTTATGTAAAAAACAATTCATTCAATTTTGGACGTGTAATAATTTAGATAATATTGAATTTGTTTATTTATTTATAAAATTGAATATGTCCAGACGTATTATTTTAAATAATAAACATTTTTAATTTTAAATTGCACTAAATAATATTATGATATCTTTAATTAGCATAAGCTATAAAATATCATTAAACACCGGTTTCATTTGACTAAAAATTTGATGAAAATGTTACTTTATTATTTTTCATATTCAAAAAAAAAAATTCCAATATTTTTATATTTTTACTTTTTTACTGCAATTATATAAACAAATTTAATTTTTTATATCAAAAAAATTAGAGTTACGTACATTTTAACTATTTATATAATAAATTAATTAGAGTTTATATTAAATTATCAACTTTTAATATGTAGGTACATCAAAACCTTATATGTCCACGGTAAAAATATATTATAATTGCCATTCATAACCCATTTAAATTTAAAAGAAACATTACAATTACGTTTTAAAAAAAATGTAATACTTAAAAGTAATAATTTATGTAATCTACAAAATATTTTACAAATAAATCAGTTGCAACACCGAAAGTCAAAAATCTACAACACAAATTATTTGGTGTAGAATAATTTAAAATCTTATAAACTTTTCTCCTGTAAAATGTAGTGTTTGGGACATACAACTTTTGGCCTCTTAGCCATCGATATTATATACTATTATCCGATCCATCGTCAACAATAGCAAAAATTACAATAAAAAAAAGCCATTACGTATTACCTGAATAAATGACCACGAACAAATAAGAGCTAGTTTGCTATATTGACCGTTGAACCGAAAGTGGTAAGCGTAGAACGATAAGTGGTAAAGATAGAAAAACCTGGAACAGAAACACAATCGATTTACAAATACAAATACAGACGGAGTGAAACCTACTTATAACGGAATCGCTCGGTACCAACTCGGTTCCGTTATAAATGAGTTTCCGTTATTGAGAGACTAAAATATACGGGATACCTATAGGTTATTCGGGACTATTGTTATTTTCCGTGATAAAGAGGTTTTATTGTATAAAATATACTTCGGTAAGTATAAAAAAAATTCACTTATGGTTAATAGTTGGATAATTTTCAGTTGGCATAATGTTTTATTTAGTTATATCAAACTATGTGTTTAGTTGAGAGTAGAGGTAGTTCGATATCATATTTAAGACTTAGCTCTTACTCGGTAGGTACCCGGCGTAATACCTACATTTTTACTGAACAATAACTGAACCGATTTACAATAGCCAGTTGATTATAAACAAATCATGTTTTTCTTCTACGAATTACAAAAATAGATCTCGTGTTTACTGTTAAATGTTTATATACGAATTATATGTCGATAACAATCTGCAATCAAAACCCATTGTAAAATATAAATTATTCTTATACAAAATTCTCAGTTATAATTGACCAGTATAATCACTTTACAGTCTACAGCTCTGAACATCGGCCTGTATACACGATATCCGGTTGGTATAAAACATTTTACTCGGCCAGTACCCGGGTACACGGTTTCATACCAGATTTTCTACTCAGAACATCTCTAGTTGAGAGTACTAAAATGAATTAGTTAAAAAGTTATAGTTGCACTTGCACCAACTTATTTTATATAGTAATTTTAAATATTATATAAAATAGTAACGCAAATTTAACCATATAAAATGATTGATGTACACTTATTAAATAGTGCGAGCAACTATAATCAATGTTAAATCAATTTTAACAATATAATATAGTTATGCCTACCGTACAATTTAGTACAAGTATAGTATAACTGACTACCCAAGGCCGTATTTTGTGAGGTTGGGGAAGATGACCCCCCTCCCAACATTTTGCTCAGATTACGTACATTTAGAAATTTATCATCAGTTTTTTTTTTCAATAATATTTTAAATCAGTCCCCGCTGAAAATTATGTTTTGAATTATTAATGAAATGGATTCACAATAACTCTAATTTGCGTACCTAATTATTTCAATAATTGTTAAGTAGGTAGATTTTGGGCGTAGGACTTCTATCGAATAGGTGTTGTTCTCCTGAGATAGATTTTTTCAATATTTTAGATTTTAATTTAGAATTTCTATATAGTAATTTGTAGTATAACATTTTATATCTATATGTAAACAAACAAGGATATATAATTTTATTAGTATAATATAATATTATAGATAAGTGATAACCATCATGATTGCAACCGATAAAGTAATTTTAATTTCAACTATTCATTGTAGTTGATTTTATATTCAACTAAACGACTTAGTTAAATTTAACTAAGCTACAGGGTTAAGGTTTGACTAAATTGAAATGGTACTTACAACATATTGAATAGCTGTCGCTATTTTAACGCTAATTTAGAGGCTACGATAACCAAATGAATAGGTGTAGTAACAATTTTTTTTCCGTAGGGTATAATATATTGTACGACGACAATATAAAAACGCTTTTATATTATAAATCTACATATTATAACCTATTACACTTACTTTAGCCAATGCTTTTTCGTGATCGGACAACGGCTACACTTGGTGTCGTATTGATCAGCTAAGTAGACGATCAATATGACAAAAAATGCCGTGGTTCTGTCGTTGAACAATTCTGACATTATGACCTTTATGCCTGTCGGGAATTCAAATAATAATATTTATTTTAATAACAGTAAATAAATAAACAAACTGAACGTATATCTTCATCGTAAATCAAAATCCCTTTTATACACGACATAACTCGTTATCCCACGTTAGTTATACGTCAGTTATACGCATTGCTAAACACACACTGCAGGACACAGCACAATGTTATCGCGTTGACAAAGTCAATAATATTGAATAAAATTATGTTTTCGGGGAACGGATGTCAAGGCGTCAGTGAACTCCGATGACGTGTACGCCGTTTGATAGGGTTTTAAATGTTTTTATAATAATAATAATATTTGGGTGCGATATAAAGTCGCAATGACGGATTATGACTATCATTATTAACGTAATTTATTTTACTCACCGACCAGAGCCAGAAAGGCGATCAAAAGTGGCAAAACCGGGAAAGATACCGAGCGGTGAAAATGTAATGGCAAATCCACTGAACAAAATAAACAGCGATATATAAACAAAATGTAAAGAATTTTTTTTATAATGATTATTATTAAAATATTTTTGTAACACTTTATTAATAATATAGATTACCTAAGAGAAAGAAAACAAACATCTGTTGTTGTAAATACCTAATAACCATTGAAATCAATAGAGTCTGAAAGCAAAAAAAAAACAAACCGTTCATTACAACATATATATATAGATATATACATAGGTACCAAGTTAGGTATAGTTATCAAACATTTAATGTGGCTAGAAAATCAGTTTAAGATTGTAAAAAATGATATTACACACAATTTTTAATTCTAAAGTTATGTATTTTTTTTAATTAATAATTGTATAAAGTAAACGATTATAGAAAAAAATGTTGAATAAACCTGTGACGTTATTATTATTTATTAAAAATGTATTTTTCAACATGTTATTATCTATCTATTTTAAAGATTATTTTATCAATACCAGCAGGCTGCATCTGTAAGTAGGAAATCTGGATGTCAAAAATACAACAGTGACGCAACAGGTTAGGTTAGAATTTTGTATTAATTGATTATACTAATCCACCATAGGTGGAAATGTAGAATACGACAAACTTGATATAACTTTGGTACTTTAGAGTTAAATCATACACTTACGTACAAACTAGGGGTCCGCGATCTACCGCAGATAGATTGCCTACCTGATAATATACCGCTGCGAATCGGAATTTTTATTCCGGGCAACGGAAAAGTTAAAATTAATTTTAAACACCATACACCGAATATTAAATAGCGAATTGAACAAAGTTTGAGTCATATAGAGTTGGTACATTTAACGGACAACGAAGTGCACATATTCAGCTAGTACAATATAATATATTGTGTATACATATATATATATATTGGAATCAACTGAAATACCCAACTCAAAAATAAAATCATTTCTTGCTTTTGTTTGTGATCACCGATTTTTAGGAATTTATATGCATTAAAAGAAAACTATATTAATGTGTTAAGTCATTGAAAAATATTTCACTAACCAGAAATTAAAGTGATGAATTAAATAGAGCGAAATCTCTTTTTTAAAAAAAATGCAATCTCTTGAGTTTGTTTTGCTAATAATAATTTGGGAAAATGTTAGAAAATCATTATCTGTGGTATCTAAAATGTTGGAGTGATCCATCGAGCCAATGATTTTGGCAAAGCGGTAACTCAATTAAAAACATGAAACCTAATTATAAAGAATTAGCAAAAAAAAATGTGTCTAAAAAATGGGGACACAACCTCAAAAATAAAATAAACAAAAATGTTTGGTGAATTATTTTTACAAAGGAAAAATTTTATGTTTTAGTAGTTTTACCTACCACTAGTTGATACAACTTTATTTTAACTCGAAGTTCATTTTAAAGGACTATCGAATACTTTTAATTTTTTATTCACACCAAATATAATTAAATGAAGCAGACAAGTGATATCTTTAAAAGACTCTTAAAACCATTAAAGAATTATGTTTATATTTAATAGAAAACGACATATCATCTTTGTATAGTGAAGTTGTTACATTTTGTATTATGTTTTTAAGTTTACCTGTGACTGTGCATCGGTTGAATCATTCTCTAAACTTAAACTGATTAAAAACAATTTAAGAAACTCAAAAATAAGTATCTTAAACATAGAAAGAGCTCGCACTGTAGATCTGGACATAGAACATTTAATTTTAGACTTGACTAATCAAAAAATCAAAAAAAAAAAAGATTTTTTTTTAATATTTTTAAAAACATAAATATGTAATTATTTTTATGATTTTAAACGTATCAACCATTTTGTATCTAGTGCAAATGTGTATTTTTTATGTTAAAAGAAAATTTAATGGTGGTAGGTACTTCACATCATCTTCACACATAATTGCATTTTTCATATGAAAATATTTTGTAAAATCCGGAAAGTAGGGGACTCTATTACTTTGTTTTGCACCCAAAACCTTAGTTGTGGCACTAATGCGTAACATCATACCAAATTGTACGCACAGCAGAAAACAGTTGAATTTCGTCGAATTTTTTTATATTTTAATTTTAAAAGGAGTTCTGAGTATTTTAAGATGTACAAACAGTTTACAATTTTAAAATACTTAAAACTCTCTTTTGAATTAGAGTATTGTAAAAATCCCACGAGTACGCAATTGGGTACATAAACGATTTTGAGCGGAGGCGTTGTGTCAGCCTAGCATACTTATAAAAATAATCAAATTTATAGTTTAAAAAAATTAACAGTAATTAAAAATACATCATGGCTATAAATAGCGTGGCATTCCGGTGAACTTTTTTTTTATTGATAGAGGTACAAACAAATTAATATATTTTGGTGGACATTTTATAAGTTCTTCGGTTATAAGTTTTTAAATTTTAACAAGATATCGAAAATTGATTTATGAAAAATTTTTTATTTATGGATGAAAATTCAATATCGTAAACACTTTAAATTCAAACGATTATAAAACAATTATGTTACTTTCCTGTATTTTTTTTTTACTTAAGGTAGGAAAATGTGTGGCAAATCTTATATCAATATTTCTAATGTGAGCTATGAAAGGAAAAGTATTTATGAATTTCAAACTGACAAATAGTTTGAACATTTTCGAAAAGTTGATGAAATTTGTCAAAATACATATAAATAATAATTGAGCATATGTATATTTAATATTTTTGAATTTCTATTAATGAAAATAAAAAAAGAACCTAACATTAAATTTTCAACCTTTTTTACCAAGTGAAAAAGTTACTATCGAGAATAATTTTAAAAATTTTACAAAATTCGAAAAATGTATAACTAGCTCAAAAAGAGTCAAAATATTTCGAAAATGGTACCAATTATGGAAAATGCTATTATAAATATTTGGTGAAAATTTCAAGTTTATACGGGTATTAATTTTCGAGTTAAACCAAAGAAATAAAATCGATGTTGTTAGATTTATTTATTTTACTTAAGAGGAACATTTTATTAAATGTCAAGCCTTAGCTATAAAAATTGAACATTTTATAAATTTGGAACTACAAAATAATTTACAACATTTTTTAATTTTGAATAATTATGTCAACATCTGAACTCCAAATGCCTATAAACAAAAATCATGCATAAGTTTTTTAAAAATATTTTAAATTTCTAAAAAAAAATAAGTTACGAGGAACCATGTATTATATTTTCAAGCTTTATGACTGTAACTGTTTTTTTTATTAATTTTATGATGAATTGAAAAATTAAATAAATGTGCTTCTATAAATATTTGGTGAAATAGTTTCTCAAGCCACTATGGGTCTATTCACTTATGAGTTAAGAATTACAACAAATGTTTAGTAAACATTTAGTTATTTCCCCGTTTATCTAAAAAAGTATATATTACAAGGGAATTTTGTACTTTTGAGTAACAAATAGATTAACTTTACTAGCACAACCCCCTTTCTTGTTGCTATACTCCTAATTGTATAACAATGTTGCTGACAACTGTTCCCATTCGTATAAGACACTGTTTAAAATAAGAGTTCTTTTGTTATGCTATACATAATAAACAATAATTGCATACTTACAAATACGACCATCATGAAGAATGATGCAATATACGACATTCTAGACGTCGACATTCTATCAAATCTGTTATATTCCTCAGAAATTACATTTCTGAAATATTAAACAATAAATTATTATCTACATGATAGTTATAAATTAAAACTATTTACAACAAATAACTTTGAGAGTAAGTCTTTACCTAAAAAATCCTTTGTTTTGTTCATTTTCAGCCAGTGATTTAACACAGGAAAACAGTAAGTCATCGTAGCCAAGGAAATTCTCTAAGAAAAACTGACTCACTGAATCGTTATAATGCAGAGTAGGGTCTAGAGTTACTAGCATTACAGGAATGCTTGACCGATTTCTGGCACTTGGTGACAAATTCAAGAGCCCATACTCCAAAGAATATTCAACAATGTAATCCGATTCGAAAATTACTAAAAAAATAAAGGGTAAAAATAATTTATGTGTTTTCATTAATAAATCCCATATCACACCTCATATAATATAAATACCTTCATGGTCTTAACTTAAATTAATAATTTATTTATCTATACTCAAAACAATTAATATGAATTAAAAAAAATTTTCATCACAAAGCTAAATTAAATTTATTGTTCAGTCCTTAATACAAATATTTTGTAAAATTCATATAATTATTATAATTTAATCAAAAAAAGGTGGGTAAGTGGATTTCGCTCTGCTGTACAGTAGGTTATAAGTGGGTCACTGTATAATGGATGGTATTAAATTTGAATTCAATGATATAATATCATTGTATAAGAAAAACGATTCTGAGCGGAGACGGTATGTCAGTCTAGGTATAAGGCATAATATTATAATATAGTCTATGGTATTAAAAAAAAATGTACCTATAATAAATTCCAAATTAATCATATCACAATATCTATTAGATACTTATAACGCGTTATACATCAACAAAAAACCGTGGTACTATCATAGATATATAATAGTATACTTTAGAAGTTTCAAGTACCCACGAATAATTTTATACAATCACAACAAAATAACTAAAATAGTTATCCTAGGTTTTTAATATGTAATTTCGTCCAAATTTGTACTTAAAATGACTATAAAAATAAACTGTGTAAATGTATTTTATAGATTTTTTGGTAACAGAATTAATTACTTACGTGGAATCTTGTTTTAAATTTTCAATTCTTAGATACAAAAATTGAACATTTTATAAATTTTTAACTACAAAATAATTTTTCAAATTAAAATTTGATCTTTAAATGCTTATAAAAAAAAATTGTGCGTATGTATTTTTAATATTTTTCAACTGATATTGTAACAATATATCACGAGCTTTGTATTAAATTTATACACTTTTTGGCCCAACAGATAAAACTTAATTGATATTTATAGAAAAAAAACTAAAAAAATTAAAACTGAAAATGTCCGTAAACAGCTCAAAAA
>NC_042493.1:120559947-120567228 GCF_005508785.2 Acyrthosiphon pisum
AATTTTTCTTTTGTTTTTCCCGGCGCTTTTGAAAACTACTGTGAAATTTAAATTTTGACCTCCCCAATGCAACAACGATATTCACTTTCTGATCGAACAAGATACTGAAGTGGAAAATCGTAGCATTATTTCGACTACTTATCGTGTACACAGACACAAAAAAAATAAAAAATTAAAAAATTAAAAATTAAAAAAACACACATCATTGTAAAATCAATACATTCATCGTTCCACTCAGAATCTAAAATAATAGGAAATGTTCTATACTTATACCCAATAACACAACAATTTGTAAACGTATAAATTTAATATATTCATAGATATCATCAAAAAAATATACATAATAGTATATGGCATTTATAATAATAATAATTATTAACATTAAATTATTATATAATTTACTAGGTGTCCTGCCCGACATTGTCCAGGCCAAATATTTGTATTTTTAATAAATATATTTGTACAAAATGTATATACCATATTATTTCTTCTAATTATAATATTAATGTAATATGTAACAAATTGCAACCATTTAGATCGACAAAAGAATTTGCTAAAAAAATCATGTGTGAACCATCTAAATAAAACCTTACCTATCTAAATATATATGAGTTGAGAAATCAAGCTGTATACACTCTCAAATTTTCAAGTAATAATCTGTTGAAATAACTTTTATTGAAAACGGTCCAGTCATTTTTTGAGGCTGTTAACTTCGAATAAACATTGAATTTTAGTTGTCCCTATAACCCGATTCCGCCCTCCAAAAAATTTAAAAAAATTTAGATTATATAAGTGTATATTGGGTTTAGTGTACCTATACCTAGGTACCTCAGTTCACAAATAAATTTGGGTAGCTTTTCGAATTAAATCGACCAAGGTGAACAAATAATTTGTGGTGGATTGGGTATAATACTTTGTATAAATCGAACGTGGTTCAAACTACTCTTAAAACATTCCTGATATCTCTAAGAACAATTCGAAATTTTCACAAAATCAGTCAAGTAATTTTTGAGAACCTATATAATAGCTACAAATATACATTCAACTCTTATATTTGTTTTTAGATATAATTTCATTATTCGAAACCATACGCGTGCGATGATTTGATGGATGCTTTTACTTCATCTGCCAGAGTAACTAATGGCAAACATTTAAAATACTTTTTTTACTAATTATTTCTCCTAAAACCAATAACAACCACTTATAAGCAAAAATTTCTATCGTAAATCTCAAAGTACCTGTTTGAGCACCTCTCCGGGTCGGACCAACTGGGTCTAATTGTGAATCTAAACCATTCAGAGACTCACTCAAAACACACAAAAAATGTCTAGTGGTTTAGGAGTAGTTCAGTGACATACAGACAAACATTTATTTTTATATACATAGACATACATTTTTATTATTTTCAGCCACCCAATTAATTTCACCAAGGAAAATAATTATACACATAACCTTCTCCGTGACTCGACCGATTTATTATTGAAAACCTTATTAAAATAAGTAGAGTTCTTTTCGAGATATACTCGTACATACAAAAAAGAGGCAGTGTTTCTCTACTATATTATGCATGTTATAAACATATAAAGCTGCCTCTTGAAATATACCTATATATTATATCATATTTTAAGCAGTAAAATTAGGCAATTTAATAGCAATCTCCGTAGGAATTGATAAGACCGGTCGCCAGTTTTTACAGTAGTACCTAAGTGTCCCGTATTGTCGTATATAGTATTTGATTGTATTTATTTGATTTTACTGCTAACATTAATTTGACCATAAACTGCCAAAAACATTTGACCACTCTATCGCACCGACAACAATATGTACTAAGTAATAAAAATTCTTAATTTACGTTTACTTAGAATAAATTTTACCTTCAAAGTAGTTGAACAAGTTAGTCTCTCCAGATTTATTTTCAATTAACTCGTCTGTTGATTGTACAATATCAACCTCTCCTTTTTTCCTAAATAAAATATTTTGTCATAAGATTATTTAGAACACGCTTTATAGTTTATACCATACTGAATATTAATTGTAATCAATAAATGTACCAATATACATATTATATAATCTAATGATCATTTATAATATTATCCAATATTTAATTAACAATTGATTTAAGTCCAACACCTGCATTATTTTTTTTGTGCTTAAAACTTAAATCTAATAATTTATAATATTAAATTAAGATAAAACAAAAAATAATTATTATTTAAGAATTTATTGTAGTCTTTATATTATGTGTTTCCATTCTGTTGAAAAACACATTTAATAAGAAACAGATAAATCTAATGGATACATAAAATGTATGTCATTTATGAGATGAATAAGCTTATAACTGAAATATGATTTTACAAAAATAACAATAGTTAAATTTTTTTAAATACAAATTATAGGTTTTACCTAACATCTTTTTTATTAATGAAAAATAATATCTTTTTTAGAAATATTTTCAAACATTGTTAGAAAAATTATTCAACAATCAAATGAGTTATAAATTATTATTCAGATTGATGTCTATGTTTCAGTAATAATATTTTTGATAGTTAGGATTTACCAAAATGTGTTGCAACACTTTTGAGTTTTGAATTAGCTTTGATGATTGTAACCATATAGCAAAATGTAATTAAAAGTACCCTAAGACAACACATGTTTAAAACCCAAAATTATATTGGAATAATAACAATAAAATAGATGTGTAATTAATGATGTGATGGGAAATTTAATAATGATGAAAGATACGTAAATTACATAAATCCATGTTATTTAGCAATACACAGAAATCAATCTCGTGCAACATATCAGTGATCCGAAAGACGATTTATTTTAGGTTTAGGTTCTCTATGCTATTTAAATAACATTAACTTTCAAAAACAGTATGAAAAAAAGAAATGTTTTTATTACATGAGGTATACGAAGAAAAAGTATTCACAGAATTTATTAAAACAAATAAAATGCTTGATTTTCCACCTTTGTTTTTATATCAAATTCACTAAATATAATATAACATTTTAAATTATTACAACTATACTAGGTACCTATAAAAAATACAATAGATTCAGAAATTCAGTTTAAAGATATATTTAAAATTTATTATGATAACATAAAAAAATGTATTGATAATGATAAGTTTGTTGATTTGTTCAACATCTTTCTATAATGCATGATGTTATGATATTTATAAATAATCAAGAAAAATAAATTTCAAAAGTTTAAGAAAACCCTTATGGTTGGTAGCACAAACGTATCGTAGCGACTCACTGAACCGTTATCGCAACTGTAAACTGTTTTATAAATAAAACTGAATGTCGCCCGATAGTGTTAAGAGGATATCACACCCGCATGTTTTGTCTCCGTTTTACAAACATACAACATAGCAAAAACTGCTTTGCGTGGAACAAATTTTATATTTCTGTGTTTGTAGTAGTGGTTCCAAAATTTCTGAACATTATCTATGCAACAGCGTGCCCATATTTTAGATAACATATAAATACAATAAAAATTATTTGCTTCTAAACATTTGGTTTTTTCATTTGCTTATAAAAAATAATTGGATAGTGCTATAAAAAAAAAGAGCACGCTGTTGCACAGATAAAGTTCTTCTTTACGTGTTGTAAAAATTTGGTAGTTCTACAACAAATATGGTGCGAGAAAAGTTGTGCGGCGCAAAACAGTTTTTGCTATGTTTTCGGAGACAACACATGCGGGTGTGACGTCCTCTTAATGGTTCTGTAAACTATCGATTACCAGACCTATAAACTACAGATCGGCTTTTGGTTCGGTAACTTACATATCGATGAAATATAATTGATGTTATCATAGGTATTGGCGGTTTAATTTATTTGGTAATTACGGTTATCAATAATTTAATATTTCTTTATACAACACTACCATAGCTTAACACAATCATTAACTTTATATTATAATGAATAAATTACAGGACCGATTACAAATGTACAGATTAGCTGTTCTTTATACATCCCGCCCTTACAAACATAATACGCTCAACAGATTTTGATGAAATAGGAATTTTGAAAACAAATATTTAGTTCATAAATATATTTTAGTACTTAGGGGTCTGTTCTAGAAACTTGAATAACTCATCAATATAACATCTTTATTTTCAATTAGTAGGTATACAGAAGATTAACATATTAAGTAGGTATTAAATAAATAAATTACATTTTAAGAACAATAAAACAAATTAATTTTATAGGTAGTTAATAATTATTGTGTACTTACTCGGGACTATTAGTTTTAGTGAAGCGGTTAAACAATGTTGCATTTTTTTCCCTCATACCTATACGTTTTATTTTATATTCACGTTCATAAGATTTTTCTAACAATTCGTTTATCGTGCCAGTTGGTTCTGCATGGCTGTGTTGAAAATTTCGAATAATCTCCACTCGGAGTATACCGTCTCTAGGCCATACGTTCTTAACATTGTCTAAGCAGTTGGCTGGCATTCGCGAAAAACGTACGTGTACATACACGAGTACAAAAAATGATAAAACAGCCTAAAATCAAAAAACACAAATTGTAAAAATCAACATTTAGTATAAAGCAAAAGTTTACCTGTAATAAAAATATAAATTCTATAACCCTCCTCAGAGATCTTGAGAATATTCTTGCGTACCCCCGGTTGGCATTGAAGAATATATCGCAGAACAGGCTTTCCAGTAAACCGAGCTCCTGGCTGTTGTTAGTATTGCTGTTGTTGTTATTACCACCTGTAATCATTTCCAAAGCTTCTGGTGGTAAGACCGGCACTCTTTCATGATCGTGACCGTTGGTGGGCATGGTTAAGTCGTCCCTTTAACTCAGCAATGGACAAAACGTCGGCAGGAAATGGCAGCGAATGCTACTCTACATCGTCACCTGATGGAGAGTAAAAATCAATAAATTCTATGCAGAGATGATTCGGGATCGGCCTACGTTCCAATTGTAGCCACCCAAAGCGATGAAACAAAATTGTAACATAATAACAGGAACACCGGCGAAAATGTAAAACATCGCCACGGTCAAACAAAATTTGTCTAAAGACCTTAACACGCAAACTGTTATTACCGGGTAACCTGATAAGTGAAGGAGTCACGTACTCACATAGGTACTCACTTTGATGGATGTTAGTGGTTAATAACTTAACACAACGGCGATCGGCGATGTTATTATGTTACAGTCAGGTGCGGATACAAGGGGGGAGGCTATGGGGGCTGAAGCCCTTCCCCTTAGACTAGGACTTCGGTACTTAAGATATTTCAAAAAATAAGAAATACCCATGCTTTTATATACTTTAAGTACATTTTTTGTTTAGCCCCCCCCCCTTTTTTCATTTCTAGATCCGCGCCTGGCTACAACAGTGTTCGAAAACAACGTCGTTCACGATCATATTATTTAGTGACGTGGACGTCACTCGTTTTTTTTTCAAATTTGAACGACGTTTATTTATTTAAATATATATAAGAATCTAACTTGATTTTGGAGACGAAGGAAACCGGTTTGTTTGTTTATTTATTATTGTTATTATTATTAATTATTTATTTATTTGTTTGCACTTGCATTTTTCCATTTGAAATACATATTATTCATTGAACAAATAATTTAGTGTTACATTTTTTTCTACCTTATCTCTATTCTATAATAAAAAGAATAAAATTTACCACTCCAGTGGTTGAATTCAAAATGTAAGATATATAATTTTCAGAAATTAGCAATAACAATAACTACAATATGTAATTATATTATACCTATTATTTGTATAACCAAAAAATAGTCATATGTTTTTAAATTAAATTATAAAAAAATAATTTCTTCCGGAAAAAGGTCGGGCAGCTAGTATTTAATGAATCTGACCAATTTTTAAGAAGTTCAAATTTATTTATTATTTAATAAATATAGATTGATAATAGCTACTATTATGTTATATATTACAATACGAATTATAAAAATAAAATACCTACATGAAATTCCAGTGGGCACGCTTGGACATAAAACGACAACAATATTATGATTTCCACGATCTTGTATTCGTATTTAAACCATGCATAAAAATATAAAATAAAATAACGACGAAATTAACGCATTATTCTTTTCAACGAACGTGAGAGTGAAAAAAAATTTGAATTTGAAAGCGGACGAGTTCCTTTTTTAAACACTGAAAGTGAACGCGGACGAATTCCTTTTTTTTTTTGTAAACGTTCCGAACACCGTTGTGGTAAGTATATACCTACGGATGTGCTCGAGACGAGGATTGCGGCGAACGAGTGAATACGCTGAGCGGCGGAGCGTTAAACCCGGGACGACTTCACTACGGTCTGCGGTCAAGGTTAGGCCGGGCGGTAAAAGGAAACAACTACGACGATCGAACGACGAACAGGTTCGGCTTGAGAATGCATATAGTCGTTCCGGTTGACGCCACGTGCAGCTGCACTCGAACCATCACACATAATAATATTGTATTCATTATTTGTCCTTGACCCTTGTAACGACAATAACATTATAATGAGGCGCCGTACCTATGCTCTGTACTCGAAAGTCGCGGCAGAAAGAGAGACCTGTGGCCTGTCGGGTCATCGACACGTCGCCTTGGACGCGGCGCCACGCAGAGCCAACGACCGGAGTCGATATAAAAGTGAATAAAAGTGATCGAGACCGGTATATTATATTATTATTATAATATTATTACTGCGCAAGTGTGAATACTACGGTTTCGTGAGTGCATTTCGCCGGAGACCCCGTAGTCAACACTCGACAAGATTATTCCAACGTTGCCTAACATTTTTATTCCGACGTTGTCTGCGTTCTCTCGCACGTACTTCTTGCCACTGAACTTAACACGTGGGATGCGTGTTATGCATAGGCCTATAGACTAATGGAGCGCATGCCACTCCGCTCTGCCGTGGATGTCAGGTGATCATATAACCATATAACTGGTATAGAGAAAGAACATAAAGAAGTCACACATAAACAGTGTTGGGAATAGATAACTAAAAAATTATATAGATAAGATAATTTTAACAAAATATTATCTAGATAAAAATAAATACAACAATACATTTATCTAAATAAATATTATTTTTTTACACTCATTTTTATTGTTTTTTTATTTATTTTTAAAATGGATTGGAAAATAAACCTATTGGCGATTGAAATTGATAAGATGTAACGGGGACGCTGTGTATCATTTATATGTTATTTTACACGTTCCCCGTTACAGATCCACCCCCCGCCGGCCTGATAATTGATAAGCTTTCAATCGCCAATACCTAATTAATTTTAATA
>NC_042493.1:120567328-120583628 GCF_005508785.2 Acyrthosiphon pisum
GATCAATCATAATCCGTTTTCAAAATTAAAATCTGTCCAACCAAATTCTTCTAGTTTTGTCTAGCTTATTAGTCTAAAAGTCACTTTTTTTTCATTTGCTGCAGCCCCCTTAAGGAATGAATACTTTTTATTTATTTCAAAACAAAAATATTTATATAAACTCCAAGTTTTTACAGTAAAGAGTCAATTATGCTATTTCAAAACTTTAAAAATCAACAAACTTTGCCTATAATTACGTTTTAATTTCCTTGAATTTGTCAATGTATTACATAGTTTAATTTCTTACTGTGATAACTAATTTCATGATACCTAGGTACTAATTTTATAATAATTATTAATTTTTCAGAAATAAAGTTTTTGCTGGTCTCCAAGTTATCATGTTTTCAAATCTTACTACTGATATCTCATTTAAGAATATAGATACAATAGCGTCCTGCTTAAAAAAGGAAAACATTCGTTTAAGCATAATGTAAGTTTATTTTAACACATAATATTATGTATATTATAATATAATAATATGGAAAAACATATGAATTGAAAAAAAAAATATTATTACCTATGTAAAGACCATTTTTTTCAAATATGTTTTAAAAAATATTATACTTTTACAATCTCATCTATATTAAATATAGAAATTAAATTTTAACCCTATATAGCAACGATAAGTCTTCTATAAAAAACCAGATAATTATTATACCAGTATTTGTTTAAAACTATATGGTATATTAATAAAACAATTAATCTGGTGAAGAATAGTAAAATACTATACTCAACATGAAATATCACAGTGAGCTATAGCCCAAATTTTATTTGTTATTTTTTACCCATTAGAGTTTATTATTGCAATTTGTAGATTACTTTTTATATTAGTTTTTGCATACAATTAATATTGTATTATTTTCTTGTATTCCTTTAAATAAATATTGTTGTTGTGCAGGATATCTAATAAATATCTTTCTGAGAATTGATGATTATCTATATTCTATAATATTACTTTTATTTAAATACTGATGAAATTTTATTTAAAGTTAATTATATGATTTCAGAGGTAAAAATTGTGAAGCTTCATCATCCAATCCTGCGTACCATCAATTTCTTGTGACAACTGGGGTAATATAATTGTATTATGTTTAATGTAAAATATTGTGTATATTATATACATTAATTTATGTTCCCAGCAATAATAATAATAATTCAAGAAATGAATACATTCTCTTGGAAACATCTAAATTCTTAAAATTGATAGCCAATATCCATAATGTATTTTTTATTAAAAATATTACCATTGTTTAATAGGAATTGTTATGACTAAATTGCATTAAGGGGATTAGATACAGTGATTTTCTGTTTTTGTCGAACACAGGCACAACATAGTATTTTAGACGTGTTTTTTGCCAAACATCCCAATTGCTCTACTGAAGCGATAAGAATTATGAAAACAGATTTAAATTTGTCGTCAATTCTAGTTGAAATCGACTTTCACACATGTTTGATATTATCTCCCTAATTCCTAAAAATTTTGTATTAAAAAAAAGTATTTAAAAATTGTCAAATTTTAATTTATGAAGATGTCAAAATCAAAAAATCTAAATTGTGGGGAAGTCGATTTCAAGAAGACTTGACGACAAATGCAAATCTTTTTTTAGAATTCTTATTGCTTCAATTAATCAATTGGTATGTTGTACAAAGAACCAGTCTAAAATATTACGTCACGTGAGTGTTTGACAAAAACAGAAAATCAGGGTATCAAATCCCCTTAATAGTACCTGTTCTTCGTATAAATTTATAACACGTTTAACAGAGATTATAAAATTAATAAAATTTTAACAATATAATAAAATTATTAATTTTTTTTTTTATTTGTTAAGAAAAATTGACTGATTTATAAGAATATTTTATATCATAAACACACTTGCTTATTACTAAATATCAGTAATATATATCGAAATGATAAATAAAAAACTGTTTCAACTCACCCAGATTGACAGTACTTAAACACATGATTTTAAATTGGTGCAAAATCAGATAATTAAGATCATTTTATAAGAATAATAATAATCCGAACCATACTATAGTTATAATTAATTACTTTATTTTTAGGCGACTGCTATTGATTTTAATGCATTTATACCTAAAATAAGTTCCTATAATCAAAAAAAAGTTATTACAAAAACTTGGAATGCCCCTTTAAGCTATGAAGAGGTTTTTGATATAAAAGTTTTCGGGTATGAAAAGGTATTTACAAGTCTCATGTGTCTTATAAATATTTAATTTTGTTAATTTATATTGTCTCAATATAATACAAATTATTAAAATGTTTAAACATTTGTTTAAATATAACAGAAAGATATAACAACTAAAAGCTCTAACTATGACACACAAGATTTATCAACAGCAAAGAAGAAACATTCTGATGACAATAAGGAACAAATGGAAGTTGATAATAAATTGCCAATGGATAATTTTTACTTTGGTGATGACATTATACCAGTCATTGGTAAGTGCATAACAAAAACTTTAAATTTAAAACTGTTATGTAGTGTACTAATATATTATGTACTAATTTTTTTTTATAGATTTAGATACGGATGAATGTACTTATATAGTATCTGGTCGAAGATGTTTACAAGTATTGGGATTTGTAAAAGCTACAACTGAACAAAAATCATTTTTAATGGGTGGAGGATCATATATTTTTAAACCCCATACAGTAAATCAAAATATTGTTAATTAACATTTACTTTTTCTACTTTATTAAGTTGTCTTCAATTATTTTCATTTATTAACTAATTCACCCCACACGGTAAAAATACAGCGCTAGCAGTTTCAAATAATACAAGTTAAACTAAATTACTTACATAATTGTAGAATATAAATTATACAATTTATTATGTTAATTATACACTATTAGTTATTAATACACTCAATGTATAATGAACGCAAAGAATCAGTACAGAAATTAAAGTTTTTAACTTAGTTTCTGGAAAATATACAATTTACAGGACTATTTAACATATTATAATAATGCAAGTTTAAAGTTTTGTCCGGGCGTATTTATAAACCACATGATTTATATATTTTTGCCTGCAATTGGTTCAGTTAAGAAAAATGTTACTTATTAGTCCAGGGCTCGGATTTTATAGCATTTGCTAATTTTATTGTTATTATAGGATACTGATAAAAATAGCAGAGACAGCTATACATTAATTGTTTTATTCACCAGAGTTTTCAAATATGGAAAAAGCGCATATTTCAGTTATTTTTAGTCCTATAAAATGTGTGCTCTGTTTATTACTATCTGCCACAAATGGATTGTCCATCTAAGTTTCGTTTATTCTCAGACCCCGAATAATACAGCTAGTATTAACTATAATTGTATTTTGTTACAATGTATTTAAAATATTTATTATTATGTGTAGACAGATCAAACAGCATTCGATGCTATTTTCAAGTCTATGGTTGAAAGAAGAGAAGTGATGATTGTTAGAAAAGTTGATTTATATATCAATTTGGTGAACATTGGTGCACTATTTCCTAGAAAAATGAAAAAGGAAAAAGTATGTATACCAAAATGTATATTTTAACATTTATACCATGTACTAAATTAGCTTATAGTCTTGAACTTACACCTATTGTTTCATTTTCAATTATTTATTTTGAAAATATACACATATATTATTTTTTGATAATTCTTACAAAACACATTGTTTTTGAAGTTTTTTATGTATGTCAGTCTTCCATATGATGAGGAGAAGGACTACACATATAAGTTACCATCATTAGACTCAATTAAGTTACATTTAAAAGAAAAGATTGCTATTAAACGTAAAAATGCAATGGACATAGATATAGATGATGGGTAACGTGAAATATTATTTATTAATAATTGATTTATTTATGTTACTAATTGATACTGGTATTTAAGGAATACATTTGCTATGCCAGAAAATAGATATGACTTAGAATTACAATCTATGTATGATTGTATTGTTCAACCAATATTAACAAAAGTAATTCCAAGGAAAATCCAACGTCCAAAAAAACCCCTAAGGCATCGCATAAGCCTAAAGGAATATATTAGACCAAATTTAGAAAATATTATAAATAAATTTTCCTTTAGACAAGAATTTTTCGAAAAGTATGTATTGAATATTAATTCTAAGAAATAAATCAATAAATAATGAAAATAATATATCAATTATGTTTGTTTAACAGCTTGACTAATAACGATAATAATATGCAATCAGATCATTATGAAGAATTTCACGTTTCAAACGAGTTAACAAACCCCTCTCAAAGCTTTATCAAAAATGAATTTAATAAAATATTTTCCATTAAACAAGAAGTTTCTGATGGGTATGTATTTAACGTTACTTCTAAGAAATGAATCAATAAATAATTAAAATAATTATGTTTGTTTAATAGAAATTCGTCGGAAATTATTAATAGTATACATTTGGGTTGTGATGAAGAATTAAAAGTTTCAAACGAGTTAACAAACCCCCCTCAAAGCTTTATCGAAAATGAATTTAAAAACACATTTCAAGAAGTTTTTGATGGGTATGTAATTAATATTAATTCTAAGAAACAAATCAATAAATAATGAAAATATTATATTAATTATGTTTGTTTAATAGTTCCTCAGTTGAAGACAATAATACTACAAAAGTTGATCGGGACGAAGAATCGGACATTTCAAATCAATGTGTGATTACACAATTGACTCCGATAGAAGATTTTAAAAAGTTTTTAAAAAATGGATTTGATTCTGCAATTGGTATTCCTAAATTTGTTTTTAGTTATAGAAGTATATTTATTTGTTATATTGTATGATTCTCTATAGTTATGAATACAGGGGCGTAGCCAGAATTTTTTATTAAAGGGTGGGGTACAACTTAGCATTGAAAATACCCTTTAAACTAACTACTAGGTAATTTAAATTCTATGGTAAGCAAGCTTAAAATGCATTATTTTTTAACGGTTATAATAATATTTTACGCCTCATAAGAAAATTGTTGGTACAGTAAATGTAGAATATCACGATAAAGCTAAAACATTTACTATTAACTAAATAATATATAAAATTAATTAGAACAGAATTACACTTTGTTGTGTAATAAAACGCCTTGTTTTCTATTGAGGCTGAGTATAGAATTCAAAGATATACCTCCTAACAATTCCGAGCAATCTACTTTATTATTAACAAGAATATTAATAAAGGAAATATCTGAATATTTTTTCTCTATATTAAAGAAATGCCTGGTTTTGAATTAAAATAATATTCAAATGCAAATACAAACTGAGTTTTTAATTTTATCATAAAATGTATACAAATAATTAATGTGGATTTTTTCTAAATTATTGATATAGTCACCTAAGAACCATCATAGTCAATCTCAAAAAATTCAAATATGCTTTTTATATAATATTATCAATAGATTCACATTTTTGAGACCCGTGAGACCAAGTGATTAGTTTTGATGTTTGACTGGTAGGTTCGCTGTGAAAATTCCAAATGTCATCATAGCCTATCTAATATTGTTTGTTATAAGTGGTATCATAGTGGTATCATGGATTGTCTAAAATTGTTATCAGTGGTATCATGGTCAATCTAAAATTATTGGAACTGGTACTAATAATAATAGACAGCCGTCAGCAGCCAACAACTCGATGAAATTAGTATTACTAATATTATTATTATTATTGACAATAAAATAAAACGTTTTAGAGTTAATTAATGACAAAAGGTATACCAACATTCAAAATTCCTAATAAAAAAACAGTTTTGTTCACCTTGAAAAGTTGGGAAAACTGAGATTGGCCATGATGCAATATGTGTATATATATTCTTATGTGACGATATGTGTTCCATATTCCAAAATTGGATGTACAAGTGCACAATACTTTCCAACGGAGTGAGTGTCATTGAACTCTTGAGCATTTCCATACATAAATCCTAGAATTTGTATTTAAATGTATTCAAAGGTATTTAAAATATTATGCTATAACACTCTGGCTGACTTGTAATGTACTAGCAAGTTCTGTTTAGTAATAGTTTTAGTATTGTACAGATTATATTTTTATGTATAAATTATGCATATATTAAAATTCTGATTTGATATCTTCGAGTAATTAGATTTTTCACAACATTTAAAGAGTATCCTGTGGTCTTACAAACATGATAACCTATGTACATGTTTTAATAAAAAAATGTGAATTTAGAAGATTTATCTGAAAAGGTTGACGCATTGTAATCAAAAATTTGAGCCAAAAGTTTCTGAGGTATTCTACTTAAAATACTAAGGGTAACAGTCTATTAAATATTATGTAAATGAATTTAAGTTCAGTAATTATAATTAAGTATGCAATTATTAATAATTAATACTTAGTCAAGTATACTCAGATAATTTTTAAATATTATAAAATATTTACGGATTAATATTGCACCCGATAATTTTTAGGACAAAATTAAATATTATAATTTTAGAGAATTTTTCAGATCTGATTCATAATTGGCTTTAAAACATATATTTGAAAAACTAATAATAATATCGCCAATCAATACTCCTTATAATGAAATATTGTGAAAAATATCTAAAAATAGTCTTTAATTACTCTTAAAGAATTTCAAAAATCAGAAATTGAATGCATGTGTGATTTAAAAAATTAAATGGGGTGAGCATGCTTTATAAAATCACTGCATAATATAATAGTACACATGTTCCATATATTATAATTGATATCACCTTTTGGTAAAAAAATATATTGCCATATGGCTAAAAATAGTCGAAAATAAACTACAGGTATAAAGATAAACCATAAATTGTCATGGTTCTACTAGACAACTATGTTCATTAGGTGACATATCTGTCAATCTTACAAAATCCAACACCTTAAAAATAATTTAATATAGAAGGGTGATCTGATCAAGATTTAAGGGGAGAAACTGTGGCCCGGCATCCTCTTGGCTATGCGCTTGTATAAATATAAAATTTAATATTTCAAAAAATGTCTTTTTTTTCTTTTACTGTTGGCCTTTTTGGCGTTATTTTGAAATAAATAAATAAATAAATAAATGTATATTGATTATTATTGCAGCTTGTGGATTGTTGAAAGTGGTAACTAAAATGTTAATAAGGGATTCTAAAAGTCTGGAAGATTTAATGAAACCTATTGCAGCATTGCAGGCATTGAGAGAATATTATATTATTAATAATGATGCGAAGTCTTATAATAATTTTATGTATTCTGCAAAACGTACACTTTGTATGTCTGGTAAAGAAAATATGTGGTCAAAATTCATTAATAGTAAGTGTTTCATAAATTTTAAGAAATTACTTATTCTAATAAGTAAGGTTAGGATGTTTATGATCTTAAAAAAACTATGAGTATGCAAATATGCCATCAAAAAATTAAATACGACATTTTAAAATTGTACTATTAATTAAAAATATACTTTAAATTAATATATACATTTATTTTTAACTCAAAAAATACAAATATGCAAAATATATGAACTTGCACTTACAATATATTATGTAATTTAAATTTTTTCTGACGCAATTTTTACTCCACATAGGTACTTTAAAGATTAGTACTAAAACATTTGTTGAAAATACATCCTCCTAAAATTCTAAAACAACTTGTGTAGTCAAGCCGCATTCGAACCTTTAACTTTGGGCAGTTTTAGTGAATAAAACGAGTTTTAAGATTAAAATAATTTGGTAAAAATGCAGTCCTCCTTTTTACCATACACTAGGTAACTAAAAATTTTATAGTATTAAGAGGGAGCTACACGCCCATCCTTTCTCTCTGTCTTACGAACTCGTAACATGGCAAACGTACAATCAGCAGATCACGTTTAGCTCTGTTAGTTAGAGTGAATTGACCTCTTATAGAAATTAAGGGTAAGATTATTATCTAGTGAACCTCATATTTTTTTTTTTAGGTTTTAATTTTAAAGCAAGTTATGAGTATTTTAAAATACTCATAACTTGCTTTACAATTAAAATTTAAAAAACCCTAGAGTTTAACTAGATAATATTCTTATTTTTTTAATTTAATTAGAGGTCAATTCACTCTAAATTTTAAACTAACAGAGCTAAAAGTGATCTGCTGAGCGTAAAATTTTCTAGGTTATGGATTTTTAAGACAGAGTAATCGCATGCAGGTGTAGCGCCCTCTTGAGTTAATATGTCCAATAGGTATCACCTCTCAATTGCAATTATCGGTAGTAAAAATCATTAATAAACGTATAGGTAGTAAAGATAACTGATACGTAAATATTAAAGACAAGGTTATTAAAAACTACACTTTTCATATTTTCTTGTTTATGTTATCTTTGAAACAATGCCTACCTTTGGGTTTATATAATATCATATAGGTAAGTTAGTTTTTAGTTTTAGTTTTTCTGATTTAAATAGGTAATTTTATTGGCTTTTTTCATCAAAATAATCATTTATTCATAAAAATGACTAAATATACAAAATTCAATTTAATGAATCTGATTCTATGTTATATAAAACAAATTTATAACTTGGTCTGCAAAGTGCAAGACTAAAAGAAAAAATATTAAAAGGTCATAAACATCATAATCGTAATAATAAGTATATGATATAAAATTAAGCTAAGTAGACCATACTATTTATTTATTTATTTATTTTGAATATTTCTTAATTTGTCTTTTGTAGTAATAACCTTGTGTCATGCGCGTCCAATTGCATTACATGATTATTTTTACCGGGTATAGATAATCCCTACCAAAATTCAATATTTTTAAAATTTAACTTTAATTATTTTAATTTTTCCACTTTTAGTTTAATGAGTAAGTCTACACATTTAAGATTTGATGAAAAACAAAAAATAAAATGTTTACAAAAAATATTATTTTGATTCAAAATTTATTTACAACTTTATAACATTTTTTATTATTTTTTTTCATTATTATTTCACATCATGTTTTTGGTTAACTTGACAACTTATCAACATATTTTCATTATTATCATTTATCAATTTGAATGCATTTAAATCATCACCAGTGTATCAATATCAACACTGTATGATATCTACTGGAATAAGTGTCTCGTGAAAAAAAATAGGTACATTTTCTTATTTTGTTATGTCTGTTCTGCACCAATAATTAAATTAACATCTTAAATACTAAAGTCTAAAATACTTATCACGATTAATGTGTTTGAATATTATACTGTAGTTAATAATTGGTGGTTCTGGTAATATTTTCTTCTCCACTTAAAGATATACCTACCTAAAATCTTTAGCAATGTCATCTACTTTTAACCGGTCTTTGATACACGTATGTTTTGCTACCCAATTGCTACACAGTGTACAGTGTACTCATTACTTTTTTTATCATTATTAATTACTCATTCTAATTAGAACATCAATTGTTCAAATCATAAATAGAAATAAAGTAAAATATAATTTCTATGTACTATTAATAATTTATAATAACAAAATGAAAATTTGTTCACACTATCGACTTTGTCAAACAATAACTATTCAGGAAAGGCAAATAGCGATATCATTTATTTTTGTTAATATTTTTAACATGTAATTTGAAGGTATTAATAGTATCAGTTTAATTTGATAGAATGTATACAACTGACGCTCAAAATGTTATCTGGATGAGTATTGCACTTACATGTGTATCAACGACTGGTAAAGAACCTAAATATTTTAAATTACTTACGATAAAGAGTTTTCAGGTTGTTTACAACACAATCTTGATAAAATTATGAATTTGTAAATATTAGAAATTATATATGTACTCGTAAGGCATAAATTGTGTGCGACCAACCCTAGTATTTAATCTTAAAATATTATTCTTATAATTTTAGATTCTGAGTGGAACGATGAATGTATTGATTTTACAATGATGTGTGTTTTGTTTTTTTTTTTTTTTTTTATTGTGTCTGTGTACACGATAAGTAGTCGAAATAATGCTTCGAATTTCAACTTCAGTATCTTGTTCGATTGGAAAGTGAATATCGTTGGTGCATTGGGGAGGTCAAAATTTAAAATTCCCAGTAATTTTCAAAAGCGCCAAGAAAAACCAAAGAAAAATTAAGGAAAAACGGGAATTTTTACGCAAAATCGATTTTTCACAAAATTGAATTTGGTTTTTGGTGGAACTTTAAAAAAAATGACCGTAGATACATGAAATTTTGACTGAATGTTTATATTAGCATTTTCTATACACCATAACATTTTTAAAATATTTTGACTTATTATGAGCTCTTTACGGACATTGTCAGTTTTCATTTTTTTTTAGTTTTTTTTCTAAAAATATCAATAAAATTTTATTTGTTGATTAAAAAAGCTTGAAAATTTAATAAAAGGCTCCTAGTATATTGTTTCAAATCAGATGAAAAATATAAAAAATCCTTAGTCACAGTTTTTTTTTATAAGCATTTAAAGTTCAAAAATTGACAAAATATGGAAAAATCACGAAAATCAGCAAATTATTTTGAGTTAATAATTCGTAAAAATTTTTCTTTTTAGTACTAAGATTTTAAAATGTAATACAAGATTCTTTATAGGATAATCTACCTTTATCAAAAAAAAAAAAAATGTCTATAAGAAACTCAAATTAAATTTTTATGAGCGTTTGAAATTCATATTTTTACAACATTTGATATTCACTCGATTTCTTACGTAACGATTATCTTATTTTGTTGTAATTAAAAAACTAGTGACTGTAGAAACTTGAAAATTTCACTGAAAGTTTATATTAGCATTTCCTATACACCATACTATTTTGAAAATATTTTGACTCTTTTTGAGCTGTTTACGGACATTTTCAGTTTTAAATTTTTTTAGTTTTTTTTTCTATAAATATTAATAAAGTTTTATCTATTGGGCCAAAAAGTGTAAAAAATTAATACAAGGCTCCTGATACATTGTTACAATAGCAGTTGAAAAATTTTAATAATACATAGGCACAATTATTTTTTATAAGCATTTGAAAATCGAATTTTCACAAAATTTATCAAATTTTAATTTGAAAAATGATTTTGTAGTTAAAAAATTATAAAATGTTCAACTTTTATATCTAAGGATTGAAAATTTAAAACAAGATTCCACGTAAATATTTAACTCTGTTACCAAAAATTCTAAGAAATACATTAGCACAGTTTATTTTTATAGTCATTTTAAGTTCAAATTTGGATGAAATTACATATTAAAAAACCTGGAATAACTATTTTAGTTATTTTGTTGTGATTGTATATTCGTGGGTACTTGAAACTTCTAAAGTATACTATTATATATCTATGATAGTACCACGGTTTTTTGTTGATGTATAACGCGTTATAAGTACCTAATAGATATTATGATATGATTAATTTGGAATTTATTATAGGTACCTATTATAGGTCAATTTTTTTTTAATACCTTAGATAAGTATATAATATATGTCTAATACATAGACTGATATACCGTCTCCGCTCAGAATCGTTTTTCTTATACAGTGATATTATATCATTGAATTCGAATTTAATACTATCCATTATACAGTGACCCACTTGTAACCAACTGTACAGCAGAGCGACATCCACTTACCCACCTTTTTTTTTCATGCATATTTTTTTTTTGTAGCATGACACGAAAATTCAAATTATTTAATTAATTAAATTAAATTAAAATATATATATATTTAATATTATTAATAGGGACCGGATTTATATGCACAAAAAGTTCTCAAAATAATATGCTTCTAAAAATGCTGTAATATACAAAATATGCACTTAAAATTGAATCAAAAACATTTTATATAAAATTATCTAAAAAATAATTATTAATTAATTAATTAATAAAAAGGTTTTGAATGTGTAAAAAGTATTTCTTCATCTTCACTAAGTCCTTTGCCACTAACATTCTTTATCTTCAATCTATAAAATATTAGCCCTGATCGGCTTACGTTGAACACTTGAACTCTATTATATGAACAAAAAATGTATCCATATTAATATAATAATAATATAATATATATATTATGTCGCATATGAGTAAGTCATCTTATTTTTGGCAATAAAGACTGGTCGTAATATTATCGATATTATGTGGCTGTGAATGTTAAAATACGATTAAAAACAAATATAATATGTGCTATAAATAATAATATGCATTATAAAACTACAAATATGCATTTAATAAGTAAAAACATTGAAATATGCAAAATATGCAAAATACAATTTGTATTATTTTAGTACAAATGATCTAAATTTGAAACAATTCTCATCAGATTTCAAAAAACTTATTCCAATACGAATGTACATTTGCATACATATCCGGTCTCTAATATTATTAATATAAAAACACAACGGGTGTAGACATTCTTTGATTTAATTACCTAACTCGAAACTATATGTATTTTAGACAAATCATTGATGTTAGTAGAAAACATCATTATTAGTAAAAAAAACAAGTAGTACCTACTATAGTCTATATTAAAATATATAAAATGTATATGAAAATATATAATTAAAAAATCTATTATAACTGATATAAATAACTTAATATTCATTTTTAAATGCACACATGTAATAAAATATACAAATGTATTTAAGGTGGAATAGGATTGATTACAAATGTAGAGATGGAAGGAAGTGATATTTCACGAGAAGAAGCTGAAGAATTTGAGGAACTAGAATATGTAAAACGTAATACTGATCAAGTAAGTTTATTTATTATTACATGAATAAGCAGGTGTTTCAGAAAAAATAAAAATAAAATGGACTATTAACAGTTTATTTGTATGATGCCAAAAATGTAAATAATAACATTGATTATGAATACTAAATAATCATAATCAATGATAATATTAATAAAAATAAAATCTTGTACTATGTATTTTTTGTGTTCAAAGATTAAAGTTGAAAAAAAAAGGGCTTAGCAAATAATAAATATTAATTGGTGTTGGTACTAAAGAACTTCAGGTTGTCGTATGTGTTCATAATTTATTATAATTACAAATGTTGTTTTAAATGTTTTTTTTATTTTAGTTAAATGAATATCTAGACCTTGCTATTATGATTTATGAATTTCAAATTAAAATAAAACAATACATAATATTATACAAGAGTAAAATGTGAATCATTAACATGGTAATTAGTAGTCGTGCAATATCATAAACAGTTTTATTATATTATAGTATATACTTCTAAGTTGTATTATTAACTGAAAATCATTCAAACATGGTTTAGCCAACCCATGGCCAAGACCAGTGTTTCCCAATCTATGGGTTTCAAAATATTCTTAAAAATTCTCATGTTAAATTGTATTTGATATCCTTACAGCTCTACTTATAATAAAAATGTAAAGTACCTTTATTCTATAACTACTATTGTAGGACATATATGTTACAACAGATATAATTATATTTTTAGTAACTTCTAACTTTTTTATTAATTTATGTTGATAATTTTATCATCATCATATACATTTTTTTTTGTCTCACAAGTGAGTAACATACCAAATGTATGTTTAACAGTTAAGCTTTTTTATTTTAAAAATTAGAGTGAATCAAAACCTATCATGGAATTTAATGGTAAGAACATTATCTTTTTTTTATATTTTGGTTTTTTACAATATATTTTTTTAATTATTAAATTTGTTTGTAACTTTTACGTGTATAAAAATATATTTATGTTCTATCATTAAGTTTAACTCTAATTTTCAAATTATACCACTTTTTTTTTTAGCAGGGGAGCGTACCAAACATAGATTACATTTTTGGGTTGCCAGAACAAAAAGGTTGGGAAACATTGCCATTGCTTATATTATGTAAATCTTTGTAATTTTTTCTTTATTTAATACTTTAAAAAAAAAAAAATGTTTGAAGTTAGGTAAGCACATTTTTAATCAAAGAAAGTAGCAACAATATTATTGAATATAATAAACCAGTATCCTGAAATAATTTGAACAAATTAAATATTATATTAATTTCTATATGAATATTGAAGAAACAATAAATAAAATATAATATAAACAGTTTTATTCAAATAATTACATAATAATTACGCCTATTTTGGCGTATGTTCTTTTTTATATACCTAAATATTATATTTGGGTTAAATCACCATTTTAAACACATTTTTGTGCATATTATGTATTATTTGAATGTTCATATTACCCATTAACCCAGCTCTTGAACACATTAGAGACCCAACTCCTATCATTGTACAAGTATGATCGCGGAAAATAAAATGTTTCTGACTCATGATTATCAAAATTGCAGTACAAATATATACGGTTATAAACTATAAACCAATCTTTGTATGATTTTCGTTATGATTACATATCCATGATCATAACAGGTTATTCTATGTATATTTTAATAAAGTCAGATTTATTTTGTTTCAGAAGGAAGAATAATTTTCGTAAATGGAAATAGTTATTACTATACAAGTGAATAATACAAATTAACTTACTTATCTTAATATTAATCATTATTTATATTTTATTATTTTCAATGAAAATCATAGAATATTACTATAGTTAATGTATTTACTAATATACAATTATGAATAGCAGTGGTTGGCAACCTTATTGGGCTTTGGGACCGCATTAAAAATTTAAAAAGTTTCGCAACAAAATTTCAAATCTTTGAGTCTTATTTAAAAAAAATAATGACCGTATTGAATTGTCTGGCAGGCTGCTGGTTGCCAACCATTAATTATTTATATAGCACAACATATAAAAGTTAAAATGTATCTTTAACTGCTAGATATATTAAGTTTAATACAAAATATTTTTAATTTTATTATTTTTAAAATACTAGTTCCAAAAATAATGGCTAAAATAGATTTATTATACAATCATAACATAGATTAGTACAGTATTTTAAATTATTTGCAGCACATGAAACATGCATTTTTATAATATATATATATATAAACAAATTCATTTTTATTAATTTTAATTAGTTTATTAAGAGCACATGATACCCGCATGTTGACTTCGCCTTACAAGTGCATAACATAGCAAACTGTACGCTCAGCATAACATGTGTAGCTCCGTTAATTTTAAAATTAGAGCCAATTGACCTCATAAAATCTAAAGGTATGATTATTATCTATACTCGTGTCATTGAGAGAGCGCTACTGGGCGGCGCCCAAAACTCGTCCGATCTCGAGCATTCCCACCACTAAATCTGCCCATACGCTGACCGCCGCCACCGTCGTTGCTACAACTATAGGGTAGAGTGGGAAAAATGTGTGTACGCGGAGCTCGTTCATTTGGATGCCCCAATGAATGGCACTAGTATAGGTATCTAACTTTATAGGCTTTTTAATATATTTTAATTTTGAAGCAAATTTAATGTATATTAAGATGTACAAATAGAGCTACACGTGTTCTGCTGCTGAGCGTTAAATTTGCTATGTTACGCACTTGTAAGTTGGAGACAACACATGCACGTAATTTTAAGCTTTTAAAAGTATTGCAGTTGGAAAAGTAATGATTTAAAATGTATAATTAAATTATAATTATTATCGTAGTTCTTAATTTTTTTCATTACGTTTAGCTTGATTTAAATTTAAGATTTGTGTGCAATGAAATACCATAATATGATTTTGTTTCTAAATAATCAATAATATATGATATTAAAATTTAAATAATCAATATAATTGTTAGTGTTGTTGATGCATAAATGTTGACCAAATTTCCCTTTTCCATTACCAGATTTAATTTAATCCTTCGGTTTTGTTTCATCAACTTTTTTCTAAACACTTACATTGGTATTTTTAAATAATTTATTTTCTTTTAGATGTGCTGGTTGAGTAACGACTTTACTGGTTGTTTCCTATATGCTTATTTAGTTTCATTATCCCATCTCTGTTCAATAATATTAACAAGAATTGTATCCTAAAGCCTATCCAGACCTAGGATACATTTATTTTATCCTAGTTTTAGTTGCGGATTAAGAGGACGCTACACCCGCACGTCTCCTTCTTACAGATTGATATCAGAACTAAAAAATAAAAACGATGTTACATGGTAAATGTTCTCTTCTTTATAGTGTAAAATTTGGTGGTTTAGCTTGGACTACAGCATGTGTGGTTCATACCCATAGCAGTACATACTTGCAAAATCGTTTTCAGAAAAATACTTAGAAAAATATTCAAGCTGAGTTAGTATTTTTTTTAGGATAATTTGGAAGTTCTACAGGTTCTAAGGATAACGCTGGCTGAGAAAAAGGTAACTGAGACCATTTAATGTCTCTTTTTCCAATTGCTTTGTAAGGCATCCAGTTTTTTGAACTTTCACTATTTTAACGTCT
>NC_042493.1:120583728-120585522 GCF_005508785.2 Acyrthosiphon pisum
TTCATAAAAAATTCTGGCTACGCCCCTGTATCATAACTATAGAGAATCATACAATATAACAAATAAAATATACTTCTATGACTAAAAACAAATTTAGGAATACCAATTGCAGAATCAAATCCATTTTTTAAAAGCTTATTAAAATCTTCTATCGGAGTCAATAGTGTAATCACACATTGTTTTGAAACATCCGATACTTCGTCCCGATCAACTTTTGTAGTATTATTGTCTTCAACTGAGGAACTATTAAACAAACATAATTAATATAATATTTTCATTATTTATTGATTTGTTTCTTAGAATTAATATTAAATACATACCCATCAAAAACTTCTTGAAATGTGTTTTTAAATTCATTTTCAATAAAGCTTTGAGGGGGGCTTGTTAACTTGTTTGACACGTTCAATTCTTCATCACAACCAAAATGTATATTATTAATACTTTCCGACGAATCTCTATTAAACAAACATAATTATTTTAATTATTTATTGATTCATTTCTTAGAAGTAACGTTAAATACATACCCATCAAAAACTTCTTGTTTAATGGAAAATATTTTATTAAATTCATTTTCAATAAAGCTTTGAGAGGTGTTTGTTAACTCGTTTGAAACGTGAAATTCTTCATAATGATCTGATTGCATATTATTATCGTTATTAGCCAAGCTGTTAAACAAACATAATTGATATATTATTTTCATTATTTATTGATTTATTTCTTATAATTAATATTCAATACATACTTTTCAAAAAATTCGTCTTTAAAGGAAAATCTATTTATAATATTTTGTAAATTTGGTCTAATATATTCATTTAGGATTATGCGATGCTTTATGGTTTTTTTTGAACATAGGATTTTCTTTGAAATAATTTTTGTTAATATTGGTTGAACAATACAATCATACATAGTTTGTAATTCTAAGTCATATCTATTTTCTGGCATAGCAAATGTATTCCTTAAATACCAGTATCAATTAGTAACATAAATAAATCAATTATTAATAAATAATATTTCACGTTACCCATCATCTATATCTATGTCCTATTGCATCTTTACGTTTAAGAGCAATCTTTTCTTTTAAACGTAATTTAATTGAGTCTAATGATGGTAACTTATATGTGTAGTCCTTTTCCTCATCATATGGAAGACTGACATACACAAAAAACTTCAAAAACAATGTGTTTTATAAGAATTATTAAAAAATAATATATTATGTGTATATTTTCAAAATAAATAATTAAATATGAAACAGTAGGTGTAAGTTCAAGGCTATAAGCTAATTTAGTACATGGTATAAATGTTAAAATATACATTTTGATATACATACTTTTTCCTTTTTTATTTTTCTAGGAAATAGTGCACCAATGTTCACCAAATTGATATATAAATCAACTTTTCTAACAATCATCACTTCTCTTCTTTCAACCATAGACTTGAAAATAGCATCGAATGCTGTTTGATCTGTCTACACATAATAATAAATATTTTAAATACATTGTAACAAAATACAATTATAGTTAATACTAGCTGTATTATTCGGGGTCTGAGAATAAACGAAACATAGATGGGCAATTCATTTGTGGCAGATAGTAATAAACAGAGCACAAATTTTATAGGACTAAAAATAACTGAAATATGCGCTTTTTCCATATTTGAAATCTCTGGTGAATAAAACAATTAATGTATAGCTGTCTCTGCTATTTTTATCAGTATCCTATAATAATAATAAAATTAGCAAATGCTATAAAATCCGAGCCCTGGAATAATAAGTAACATTTTTCTTAACTGAACCAA
>NC_042493.1:120585622-120585852 GCF_005508785.2 Acyrthosiphon pisum
GTATCCTGAAATAATTTGAACAAATTAAATATTATATTAATTTCTATATGTATATTGAAGAAAAAATAAATAAAATATAATATAAACAGTTTTATTCAAATAATTACATTTTAAATGCCTATTTTGCGTATGTTCTTTTGTATACTTATTAAATATTATATTTGGGTTAAATCACCATTTCAAACACATTTTTGTGCATATTATGTATTATTTAAATGTTTATATTACCC
>NC_042493.1:120585952-120587398 GCF_005508785.2 Acyrthosiphon pisum
ATTAACCCAACTCTTGAACACATTAGAGACCCAACTCCTATCATTGTACAAGTATGATCGCGGAAAATAACATTTTTCTGACTCATGATTATCAAAATTGCAGTACAAATAATATTTTTATTATATACGGTTATAAACTATATAAACCAATCTTTGTATGATTTTCGTTATGATTAGGTACATATTCATGATCATAACAAGTTATTCTATGTATATTTTAATAAAGTCTGATTTATTTTGTTTCAGCTACAAGAATAATTTTCGTAAATGGAAAAACCGCATTAAAAATTAAAAAAGTTTCGCAACAAAATTTCAAATCATTGAGTCTTATTTTAAAAAAAAAATGACCGTATTGAATTATCTTGCAGGCCGCTGGTTGCCAACCATTAATTATTTATATAGAACAACATACAAAAGTTAAAATGTATCTTTAACTGCTAGATATTAAGTTTAATACAAAATATTTTTAATTTTATTATTTTTAAAATACTAGTTCCAAAAATAATGGCTACAACAGATTTATTATACAATCATAATATATTAATGTGCAGTATTTTAAATTATTTGCAGCACATGAAACATGCATTTTTATAGTATATATATAAACAAATTAATTTTTATTAATTTTAATTAGTTTATTAAGAGGACATGATACCCGCATGTTGACTCCGCCTTACAAGTGCATAACATAGCAAACTGTACGCTCAACAGAATATGTGTAGCTCCGTTAATTTTAAAATTAGAGCTAATTGACCTCATAAAATCTAAAGGCATGATTATTTTCTATACTCGTGCCATTGAGAGTGCGCTACTGGGCGGCGCCCAAAACTCGTCCGATCTCGAGCATTCCCACCACTAAATCTGCCCATACGCTGGCTGCCGCCACCGTCGTTGCTTCAACTTTAGAGTAGAGTGGGAGAAATTTGTGTACGCGGAGCTCGTTCATTTGGATGCCCCAATGAAAAGCGCTCTCTCTGAGTGGCACTAGTATAACCTTATAGGCTTTTTAATATATTTTAATTTTGAAGCAAATTTAAAGTATATTAATATGTACAATTAGAGCTACACGTATTCTGCTGAGCGTTGAATTTGCTATGTTACGCACTTGTAAGTTGGAGACGACACATGCAGGTATCACGTCCTTTTAAGCTTTTAAATGTATTGCAGTTGGAAAAGTAATGATTTAAAATGTATAATTAAATTATAATTATTATTGTATTTCTTAATTTTTTTCATTACGTTGAGCCTGATTTAAATTAACTTTTAAGATTTGTGTACAATGAAATACCATAATGAGATTTTGTTTCTAAATAATAAATAATATATGATATTAAAATTTAAATAATAAATATAATTGTTAGTGTTATTGATGCCATATCAGTGAACATCCTTTTAATTGGATTATTATTTGCACAATATTGACCAAATTCCCCCTTTTCCATTACC
>NC_042493.1:120587448-120589039 GCF_005508785.2 Acyrthosiphon pisum
TACAACGTCTATTGCTTCCAGTGCTCACACATGTATAGAGTACAGAGATTGCTCGAAGCTGTGCAGTATTATAGTTTAAGGACAACATTGTTATTGGTTCAATGACACAATAAGTCATAATTAAAGTTAGGGATTGGAATTGGAGTAACTGTCATACGAGAGATATCAGCATGTTTCATTTTCTACTATGTTTGGTAATGGTTTTTCATGAATGTATTCGGTGATGAGACGTATAAACAACCAATATTGGATAGTAACATAACAATGGTACTTTGCTACGTGTTACAAATTGTGTTAGAATTATTTCCAAATAACAAAAATGTAATAGAAATCACTTTAAAATAAATCAATTAATTACTTACTTACTTAATAAATGATTCAATTAAATCGTCTCGGGATACATAGAATTAATATAATATATAAATAATATAATTAAAGTTGTTAAACGTCAATCAATGTCGTAAATTTTGGAATAAATGGTTCTATTATTTCATCTATTCTTAAAAAAGACCTAGGTGTACTTCTAACTATTAACCTTAAGTATCATTCTCATATTCGGTTGATTAGTTGTAAGGCTATTCAAACGTTAGGATTTCTTAAACGTGTTTCATCTGAGTTCAGACTTTGTGCTCCCAAAACCCTGTGCCGCTCTCTTGTTCGTCTCATACTCAAGTATGGTTGGTTTCATAAACTGTTAGTTGCGACTATTCCAGAGAAAGTTCTAAGGCGTTTCTTAACCTTTCTATCGCCGGTTTTGCTCTAAATATTTCCTCAGCAAGTAATGTCTATTGGATTCTAGACGATTAAAATAATATATAAAAGAAAAAAAAACTCTTTGTTACATTGGGAACAAATGCAGTTTAATTCCCACGCAATTTTTTCGATTATTTTTTTCCAAAATGCGTGTTTTAAAGCACTGAATACAAAAGTCTAATTCAAAAATTCTCGTATTTTTTGACTTAAAAAGTTATATAAAAAAAACCATAAAACAGTTAATTTTTCAAAAATACGTGATATCCTCGATAATAATATAGAAAAAACTTTTTGATTTTCTTCAAAATTGTATGTTTTTTATGGTAGATGGAAATATGCAAATAGATTTTAACTATAGTATTTGCTGTTTAAAAACTCGTAAATTAAAACCAAAATGTTCACAGTAGGTATCACAGCTTGATATCATAATATCCCTCGGCAGTGACTACGCGTGTATCGGCACTCGTTGCTACGCTTCTCGGCGCCGTCGCTCCGCTCCGCAAATCGAAAATATCCACCGACTTGTTATGCGAAGCCACTTCAAGTAGGTAACAGGGACAAGACAATTATGGATGTGTGAAAATTTAAGTAAAAATATTATTTTGTTCGGGCAGTGACTACATTTTTCATCAAAACTACTTTAGATAATATTATAACAAGATAAAATAACATAATTAATAAAAGACGACAATCCAATACGAAAACGTAGGAAAGAAAAGTGCATGCGTAAATACGTAAAGTCGTAAATTTTGGAAAGATATAACTTCCAAAATAATATTTTGCGAGAATTTTTGAATTATATAGCCATTTGTATTCAGTGTTTTAAAACACACATTTT
>NC_042493.1:120589544-120622100 GCF_005508785.2 Acyrthosiphon pisum
CAATACGTCTACTAACCAACATTCTGCCAAATACACACAGTATAATCACTATTCACTACTGCCAAAGTCACATAGGTACTAGTTCATTATTATATTATGTATTATTTTTCGTAGCAAAAAATCTGACCTGGTCCTGTACCCGCTGACCAATTTCACGGGGATCTTGCGAAAGCACATCTCGGAACATGTAAGTCAGTCGTATCTCGAACTTTTATACACACGTTTGTTACGTTATTTTACATTTTCAGAACAGCTGCGCTTGACTCGTATACAGTTATTATCTGTTCAATTACGTTAGGTGCCGTGAAACAATTTATTTGTTTGAATGAAACAAATTCACCAGTATTTTGAATTAGAAAATCTACTTAGGTACATTATTTGTAGTTGGTGAAAAATAGAAAAACTAATCCATAATACTTTTCGACAATTTTATATAATAATTTTGATTGTATATATACATAAGTCAATTTAATAGATTATAATACATAGGTAGTTAGTAATTACTATTTATATACAAAGTGTAACAGAAAGACTTGACAAAGACTAAAAAGATGCTATTTAAGCGAATGACAAAAATTGTTAAAATTATACTATATTATAGTATATTATTTATATAAATAGAAATATACTCATTTCAGCAAATTCCCAAAACAAAATATTGATATTTTAAAAAATACTAAAAAACAAACTACTTGACTAAGATATATATGTTTTTACTATCAAAATCAGATTAAAAAATTGGCTATTTTGAATATATCAAAAACAATTTTAATCAAATTTAAATTTTTTTAATTTCAGTGTTAAAAAATTAAAATAATTTTTTGTAGGTTTAATATATGACGTGTGGCGCTATTTAAATATTGATCAGAACAAAAGTTATTCCAAAAGTCAATCTATCTATTACAACCTGTATAATATTAAATGATAAAGTTATAAATAATGACAAACTCAAAAGGATGATAAAAGAGTAAAATAATTAATAGTTTAATAATAATAAATTACATAATAATAATAGCTGATATGAATACCAACTGAGCTATATATTATAAGTTCGTATCTGGTGTATATTGGTGTTCATCGATATTATAATATTCGTTTTATAATAAAATACTTTAACAAATAAATATACGATTTCATTAATCAAACACAACGTAGTAAATAGAAACTTTTGCAATAAAATTTAAATCAGCGCTACATATAGGTACATATTATAAGATATTATGTTTATACATATAATAGACTTTTTATAATTTTATTAATACACACATTATATCATCAAAATCATTAACTATTTTATTAATTTCTCTTTTAGATTCTGAGCGGAGCGTTGACTGTATTGATCTTATAATGATGTGTGTTTTTTTATTTTTGTGTCTGTCGTTCGGGGCAGTAAAACTGCTTCGATTTTCTTCAAAAATATCTTGTTCGACGGGAAGGTTAATCTAATTAGTCCGTTATGAGGTAAAAAATTAAAATTCTAAATTATTTTCAAAAAAGCAGGGAAAAACCAAATACAAATTAAGGGAAATCAGGAATTTTTATGCGAAATCGGTTTTTGACAAAATCGATTTTGGTTTTTGTTGTAACTTTAAAATACATAAACAACCATACATGAAACCTTCACTGAATATTTATATTACCATTTTATATACACAAAAATAATTTAGTTTTTTTTCTTTAAAGGCCAATAAAATTGTATTTGCTCGGTAAAAAAGCGAGAAAAATTAATACAAGGCTCCTGATATATTGTTACAATAGTAATTGAAAAATGCTAAAAATACTTACGCACAGTTTTTTTTATAAGCATTTAAAATTCGATTTTTACAACAATTATATGAAATTTTAAATTTTAAAATGATTTTGTAGTTGAACAGCTATAAAATGTTCAACTTTTATAGCTAAGAATTGAAAATATAAAACAAGGCTCTGCGTACGTAGGTTATTCTGTAACCAAAAAAATATAAAAAATACAAAAACACAGTTTTTTTTATAGTTATTTTATGTTAAAATTTGGTCTACATTTTATATTAAATAACCAAGAATAACGATTTTAGTTATTTTATTATAATTGTATAATATTAATTTACCGGGAACCGTATCAATAACGATATAAATATAATATAAAATATCCACACAGACAAACCGTTTCCACTCAAAATCGTTTTTTGTTTAAAATTATATTATATCATTGAATTCAAATTTCAAACCATCCATTATTACTTTCCGATATATTTTTGATCCCGACATCCCCTCCCCCATTTTTTTTAGTTTATTATTGACTAACAATATTGAATTGAATAATATAATATTATTTATTATTTAATATGAAAATAGTTTTTTAAATAAAATATAAAATATATAAAATAGTTTTTATTTTCATAAATATAATAGATTATACATGCATATGTTTGATCAACTACTTAAAACAATAAAAGTTTAAAAAATAAAATATAATTAATCTATAATATAAAAATGAATCGCAAAATGTGTTGGTAAGCGCATAACTCAACAATGAAAAAAAATAAATCTAGAATGAGTTATCTAGAACAATTATGATTAATTATCTAGAATTAATGAGAACGACATATCGATTTTATATTTTATTGTTATTTGAATTTGTATTCGACTTTCAAAATAAATGAAAAAATTTTGTAAATTTAAATCATGTATAAATTGTTCTGAGACAATATTTAGACAAATCGATATGTCTATCATTCCCACAAAAATATTATTATCTATATTTTTTTGTAATGAGTGAGTTTACTACACGAGAACAAAACGAGAACATAAAAAAAAAACAATTCTGCGCAAATGCGTTTTGTATAATATGTTGCGCGTGGGCCAGAGAGAGAAAACAGATATTGCCCTGACATATTCTTAAGAGGACGTTGTACCCGCATGTGTTGTCTCCGTCTTACACAGGTACGTTATACCAAATTTTCGTTCGCTAGTTTCAATAGGGTGCTGTTATTTTTGATTTTATAGTGAATTAACCTATTATCAAACTTTTAGGTAACAGCATTATCTGTGCCCTCTCGTTGGTTTTTTACGATATTTTAATTTTTAAGTGAGTTATGAGCATTTTCAAACATTAATATTTTACATACTGATAACTCACTTACGCGGGTACGACGTCCTCTTAAGGATATTCAGTAACGAATGTCTCAACGTAGGCAATGAAGTAACTGATCATTAGCGTGAGTGACTGTGTATAATTTTGTAATATTTTCTACTCAATAGCTATTGTAGCGATACCGGTATTCAACCTTTGTTATTTTTGAAAGCCTAATTTTTGTAATTAATGTATATACTCAAAACTTACTTTGAAATTAAAATATCGAAAAACCACAAGGGGTAAAATATAATCTTACTTGGTGCCGAACATATTGTTAAAATTTCAGCACGTACCTCGGAAGATTCTGACCGCCTTAATAATAGTGAATTAGTCGACTGCAGTTATCCCGTAAAAACCAACGTGAAGACGCTGCCCAGCCGAATAAAAATCGATTGAGCAGTTACTATTTTATGATACTGCGTTTACTGTTTAGTATACAAATATTTAAAATAGGGTATATTAATATTATATTGAGTACACGTCACAACAAAAGCCGTGCTCGTCAAGTCGGGCCCGTAAAAAATATCAAAAAAAAAAAAAAAAATCGTGGGTCTAGAATGAAAATGTTCTAAATAGTTTTTATGAAATTGTCCAGGAGAGCAATTTTAAGGTTTGAGTTCAAATACTCCTTGAACTGCAACATTTTTGAAAATTTAAGTTCTAAGGCCTGCAGAAACTTGTATAGTTTAATTAACAACATTATAATAATAATTTGCTGTATTGGTTGATATACAAATTATAAAATGTTTAGTATGAAAATAAATATATTTGATTAGACCTTCTTCATTCTTATTTATTATTTTTATTATTGTTAACTGAATCCTTTTCAGAATAATGCTTTCTCATTGCTACCAATCTTCTATCACGGAACAATGTTATAATTATGAAACATCTAAATCTGTATTTCAATCGTAATTCCATTAAATATTTTTTAGGTTTATTATTGGTAGTGATCAATTTAATTACAACATTTTAATACTAAAGTATTTTTAATAATTTGGTTTCATTAACCGAGCGTTTTCATTTTGATCAAATTGTGTTTATAGTTTAATTTTTGGCGACTTAGAAATTTTTAATTTTAAAAAAATTGTCAATAATGATCGTCAATGTTAGCTTAAAAGATGCGCCTTTGCATTCTAAAACCATTTTAGTTAATAAGTAACTCTTGAAAAAAAGCGATTTAGAAACTTTTCCTTCTAGACCCACGAAATATATTTTGTGTACACGATAACCTTACCGCAAGTATGTTCACCTACATTTTTTCCTTTAATTATGAATTTTGGAATTTTTAAATATACTCAGACTATTTGCTCAAATTCTCGAATTTATTAATGTACTTTTTGAGGATTGTCCTGTGGTAATGAAAACTTCTGTTTTTCAAATGAGCCCCTGCCTGATATTTTTTTTACTGTAAATTATTTAGGAGACATTTTTTTTTAAAATTTTGTTGTACCTCATTCAAAATGTGAACCACAGTCAGTTTCTCAGTTATTATAATGATTATACATTTTTGTACTTCATATATATACATGGCTGGCGCTACAAATTGCGGGCCCTCTACAACATTGTTTAATTAAAATAATATTTCGTTGAATTATGCATAAACAAACTATATTATAGTGCATTTTAGAGTTAATACACCACTGTAGATATGATAATATTATGTCTTGAATGCCGCGCCTTGTCGTTTTCAAAGGGACAATTTATAAATAATGATCTATAGTGTGACGGTATGTTACTTTTGGACAAAGTTTCCTATCCCAAAAAGTGTCTATAGACAAAAAAATAAATACAAACATCATTGTAAAACCAATAGATCCGATCCTTCGCTTCAATCTAAAAATAAATAAAGATATTTACGAGTGGTTTTGTAAAAGCCATATTATATTAGGCGAGCACTATTGTAGGTTATTACGTTCAAATCGACTGAAACTTTGATCTGAAACTTAATTATGGGCACGTTTTATATTAGTTTAGACCATTTAAGTACATCAGTAACTGCAGCTGGTTACGATTTACGTTGTTTATCCTCTTCAATGTACCGTAAATACTAAACATTGTTAAACAATTTTGAGATTTTTTTAAAATTTTAAAATTGTTGTTGATAGATAAAATTACATTTTAAATAAAGCTTATAGGTTAAATGTGTGCACCACTTTCGAGGGGCCCTATATTTGTTCAGGGCCCCGAGCAGGTGCACCGGTTGCACTGCCCTTGTACCAATAGTGTTGCACATTATAAAAAACAATAGTATATATTATAATAGTTCATAAAAACAGTTTTACAAAAATATAAAATAGATGTAGGTAATATTGGATTTTGTATAATATACTTGGATCGTTATTACAAATTATTTATGTTATAATAGCCTCAATCTCAATATTATCTGCAAATGGGCCAATTGGTAAACAAAGTTAAATAACTCGAAAACTACTCGTTGAAATTTTGATTATGATAAGTGAAAATGTTTAGAAAAATTATTTGCTAAATAATTTTCAGTAAAAAGGGTGTTAACTGTATTAATATCTCAATTATTTGTAAGAAAATAATATGGTCTTTAAGTTTATTTAAAATTTCAAAAAATTGGATTATGTGTAGAAAACGGAAAACTAATATAGTTATATAATAGTAGTTATACAGTATACTAATATAAATGTTCGATTTTCATACTTTTATGTCTGCCGTCGTCCGTAGTCGCATAGTATCATTACTACCACACCATATCACCGCCAGCGACCGTAAATGAATATTGTTTTATATTATAAACTTTTCCATGTTGCTACAATAATTGAATAATGTACTAAAAAAAGCACTGTGGCGTGGTGTGAATCATTACAATACGTTTGATGTATTGCAAGATACACACCTATATTTTTCGTTTTATATTTTTAAAAGTTTTTTCAAATGCAATAGAATATATAAATTTGGAATGGCATGGAATAATAATATGCTTGGTGTATCGATAATACAGTATCATGTTAAAAATAAAAAAAAAAACATTCTTTTAACCTAAACTATACCTAACCACTAACCAGTGCCATTTTTTAGGCGGGGTAGAGCCTATAGATCCCCCGGCCCCTCTGGCCTGTGGAGATGTGTAAGTATGTAGGTTTAATAACTATAATAATCGTCATCAAAACATAAAACATCAATTATATAAGATAATTACAAAATATTTCATACGTGCTAAACATAATATACTGTGTTATATAATATAGAGTTCACAAAATCACTTCTCACGTTTTATAAGTCTATATCAGTGGAAATAAAAATGTGATGTAAATATACATTATATAATACGCATAATATTTTCATCTCTCCCTCCAGCCTTTGCAATTTGTATAAGAACGACAACTTAGTCTAGTATACAGTTGTGGTGTGGTTATGGGATGTATCCCAAGTACGCCGCGGGGGTTAAATCAATACAGGTGTTTTCCGCTGAAATATTATAAAACATAAGACCCTGATTGATAGTCCAAAATGGACCCGTTCGACACGCAATGTCGCTGTCAGTTGATGTTTGTTTGTAAAACAAAATTGCAAAAAAGATATTTTTTTTCTGAAATAATAAAAATACCTATTATATACTAAGCTTTCCGCGATACTTATTATTACAGTTATAAAGTCCACAATAGTTTTTAATGCAACTAAGTTAATTACGTTGTTATCGGTTTTATCGTATTTGGCCATATAGGTTTGGCTAACTATGTTACCATCTTATCAATATCTTCTAGGCATAATATGATAATAGGGTTTACATACTTTTATATTAGTAAAAAAAAATAAAAATATAATACAATATTTATGTTTTTTTTAAGATTTTAAATATTTTAAATTGCTGGTAGATTACTGATTAATGACATCTGATCGTAATAACTATTTTATGTTCTGTTAACAACGAAAATACATATAAATATTAAATATATATAAAAAAAAATAATCGTTTTCCGTCTGTTGGAACAAAATCCTTGTGTGAGCACATCTTTAAATTATAAATTTATATTAGTGATCCCCTCTGTAGTGTGGTCCAGAGGTAACATGACAATTTAAGGTTTCTATCGATCATAGTTTTGACTGTATAATATGTTAATTAGTCAGTCAGTCCATTGTTTTTATTGTTTCAAAGATACCTATACATAATAGGTCTTATTAGCTATTAATGAAGGCAACTAGAAAAACCAAACTAAATACATGCACACTTCAGATATTCATGGATATATAAGTAATTGTTAAATGGGTAAAAAGTAAAACATTGTTTTAATGTCATGAGTATTTTTTTTTTTTAAATGGTTTAACAATAGTATTATAGTTATTTTATTTTGTTACCTATCATTTTCTTTTAAATAAAGACACTTTTTTAATATATCTAATACTTTGTGTATTTGTGTGTTTATAAATAATTATATTTTTACACAAAAAGAAATAATATTATTATATTATTTTATTTTGTTTAAGTTTATTTATGTATCATTATTAATTGGCTAAACAAGTAACAATCCATCGAAGTGGAAATTCAAACTTATATTTTATCATGAAAAATGTCATAAGTTTATATACGGCAATTGATTCACATTTTCTATGAAAAAGTCTGAAGAAAATTGAAAATTTTCAAACGTTATGAAGAAAAATTAATATTAAAAAGTGTCACGAGTACCGGAGTACGTGCGTGGGAAGTGAAACTACTTTCGCAGTTGTTGGGATTTTTATGTTATATATGTTTGAATCTGTAACATGAATTTAATTTAATTATTATATTTTTATCATGGTTATTAAAAATACTGTAATGTAAAAACAAAATTGAACATTACAGCCTAAATTGAAATATATTTATACAGTAAATATATGTTCTGTAAAATAGTGATATTAATTGGAAAATACTGTAAGTACCAGTGTAAAATACTTTTTCAATGAATTGTATAGCTTATAATTTACTAGCTGAATTATCCGGCTTCGCCCGTTAGCATGCAGTTTGAACGAAAATACAATTATTTATTTAATTGGTATACATTATTATTTGAGCAGCAGTGAGCATTAAAATTTTGTACAGCTGCTGAAGTCGAAGACAGAAGAGGGGGTGTAATACGGTTTCCCACCACTTTTTATAAAATACATTTTCCATCTCCCAACTTATTTGTCGAAAATAATACAGTATAAATCTCCCCTATAAATCCTTACAAATATATTTTCGATTTATATTTTTGTTTTTCATGACATTTTTATTTGAACCTTGGGTTTTTAAATTAGTTTTATAATAATACAATAATGAACAATAATGTTTATTAATATTCTTTATTTTTTGATACGAAATAAGTAGGTACCTAGTATTTGTTTGCTCGTTTAAACAGAGCAATTTAATACAGTTTGTATTAAAAAAAGTTTAGCTTTTCTATTTTTTTTCATATTTCTTTTTTAAAAATGGTATAATGGGTATCGGGACATATTGATCTGGGACATTTTGATCCACTTCGACAGTTCGACCACTGAATTGAGCATGTACGATGGAGGGGACATTGCAAATGGACCGTTTTTAAGGAGTTCAAAATAGGCAATTTCCAAATTGTATACATGCGGATTTTGGGTCTTGAAAATGTGTGCGTAATAATAGTGAACATTAGTGTCAGTGACTGTGTAAAATAATAATATCGGAGCGCTCCCGCACGTACACATACTTTCAATACCACATTATCCAAATATTAATTTTTTTTGTTTTTTTTTTTTTTTTTGGTCAAAAGTATCAATCTTTCGACAATCATGATAACTTAGATACCTATTTATCCGATAAAATTTTTGAAAATATTTTTGAATTTTTCATAAAATTTACTTAAAAAAAACTTTCTTATAATTTTCAATTAATTTTTTTATGAAAAGACATGGAAAGAAAACTTCATGAAGAATTTAAATTTTGTTCAAAAGTTTTATCCGATTACCATGGTATATGTAACAGTTGGCAAAAGGATAATATGTCTATTTTGGTAAAAATATTTAAAAAATAAATTACTAATAAAGCAACATAAATAAACAAAAGAATAATATCCTTAAAAATGTTTAGGCTGACAGTTGAAAATAATTTCCGTTTAGGTACAATGATTAATCGTTGAATTTAAATTTAACGCATCCAATGAATATCATTCACTGTACTGATTTATATCCAATGAATAGATTTCCCTAGATTTTTAATTGTGAATAATGCAATATAAATAACAATCATATAATTTATATAATTTAAAAACTGGTTCATATTTATACGATAAACGTTTTATGAAAGAACATTGGACGTATTATAGTTATTAGTTACAGTTTAAAGTAGCACAAAACACAAAGAAATTCTTTTAATTTTTTTTATATGTTAAATTCTTTTAGCTATAACTATATTCATTGATTTGGCCTTGGTGAAAATCTGATGTAAAAAAAATGATTACTTTAAGAGCTGATATTAAGAAATGTAGAATAGCCGCGTGAGTGTGTGACGTCATTGGGCCCGGTTAGGTTCGTAATTGCCTATCTTATACGAGTAAAAGTTCCTTGCTTCACACAACAATTTAGCAATTTAAACATTTTATTTATGAAATTCAGTTTATGTATTAATGAGTGATTTTATGTGGTTAAGACGATAAAAGTATCAGAAATTCAATATAACGTTTAGTTTTTTAAATATTAATACATTTTAAAAGTGATAGGACACATTTATTTCGAATAAAAATAATATTTATTTACAATAATTATAATTATAGTTTATTACAACAATATTATATAAATATGTCAAAAAATGTCAAAATATGATAGACTGCAATTTATTATTGCCAAAGTACACGACATTTGATTCACGGAGCTATAGCAATAATTAGTCTTTAATTGGGTGTATTGATTGTAGCTTTTAAAAAAATTCTTACCTGTTAATTTTTGTTATTTTATCAGCAAATGCGTCAGTACCTAATATCATTATATTTTAGTTGGTTGGCAATTTCTTTTTGTGTAGACAAGTACGATATACTATAGCTAAGATTGTGACTTTTTTCGGGACCGAGTGCTTTGAAGATAATTTTTTTCATTTTCTGCTTTAAAAATCAAATTTTTATCATTTTAATTTGTTTAAAATTCGATACATTTATTTGACGTCAGCTAAGTAGGTAGTAGAACTTATAACATTTTAATATATAACATTATTTTACTGATATATAAAATATGGTACATTTTCTTTGCTCATCAACTTATTTTTTTTATTATATCTACATATAGGTATTAAAGTGGGGCTTGTCCAACTGTGGTAAAGACTCGCCCTGCCCTATAGGAACGGCCCTGAGTTGCGCATAAACAAGTCTCCACCAATTATTATATAATATATATACCTATTCCAATTTTTATATTTATATTAATATAAATTATTCAACATGTATATTTTTAAAATAATATGCTGATTATATACATCTTAACATTTTATTATTGTTTCTTTAATTTTTTAAATAATTTCATTTTTCTATTTAAAATATAAATTTTACATTTTTATTTCTAACTACGATAAACCTGGACGTTACATTCATTATGACAAATATATTTTAATATAAAATTTATCTAAATAATCTAAGTTTATTAAAATACTGAAATATTCCACGCATTTAAATTTCATGAAACGTTAAAACACTGTTTGCATATCAGTAACACAAGGGCATGATCAATAGCTTAATACATATGAAGTTGCCTATCAAATGTTCCTTAGAATCTAGGAGTCAGGAAGCACTGTTTGGGTCTTTAAACAATATTGCCTATATACACACTTTTCTGCAATTGTTTTATTGTAATTTTATCTCAGTAAAATTTAAAGTAAAATAGTTTAATTTAAATAATAATATGATAATCATTTAAAACGGTAATATAATAAGGAAATCCTTACTAAACAGTACAAGTAATGTTTTAAATGTCCGTTAGTCCAACAATCATTCTCATAGTGTAAAAAAAATTAATTTCTTAATATTAGGTATTGTTAAAAAATAGGCATTAAGAATTGTGAATTATTAGATTTTAAATGACCACCGTAATAACGTTTTAAACTGTTTTGCTTTAAATTTACTAATAAAATATTAAGACATAATAATATGGTATTTATTTTTGTTTCTATAATACCGTATTATACCAGTAGGTACCTAATATACTATATAGAATCTTGTAGTGCCTTAAATTATCAGATTTCAAACATAGGTTATTATATTATTTTATATTATGATCAACTTTTAAATGACTTAATAATTTAGAAAATATTTTTAAAACCACAATAATATAAAACAATTTTAGAATAAATTAATATTTGAAGTCATGCTACCAATTTTAATATATTTGGTGACTAGAAATAATTTTAAGAGTAACGTAATTACAATTCATGGTGAATTATTTCTTAAATAATAAATTATTTTTCTAATAATATTGACTAATATATTATATTTTTTTTATGCAACATCCTTACTATGTGCATAATAACTCGTATATTATAATTTTATACCACTGTACAATACAATCTCACATCTCTCTTCCTATGCAGTAGTTTGAGGCCCCGAACAGTATTTTTTTAACATTATTGACAAACAAAATTGACTCCTAGGCCGATACTGCTCCTATGTATAACAAAATATAATATTATAATACATTTTAATTTAAATAAATTGTGGTTTTATATAAAAATGTTATAACTTACCTATCTTATTTTGTTAATTGCAGAAAAGGAGCCAGTATAGATAATTTTATATACGGATTTCAAAAATTCTCTCCACAGAGGATAAATTATACACGCTAACGCACTTAAAAACTTAGTTATCGTAAAAAGACTACCAATAAAATACAGATAATGTTCTAACGATCAAGTTTCATAATAGGTCGATTTACTCTTATTTTTAAGCTAACGGCATTAAACGTGAATTTCTGAGCGTAAATTTGGTATGTTACGCGTTTGTAAGACGGAGACATCACATGCGGGAGTGGCGTCCTTATAATAATATTGTACTTTTTATCAATTTTACCGATAACGCAATAAGCCTTCTGAAAACAGATTTGAATATTCGTCCACTCGAGGTCGATCAGGTCACATTTAAAGATATTTAATTTAGTTTTCGAATAATCAGTTTGCGAAATTTTAAATGTTCAAAAAAAATTCATAGCCGTTTAGATTCTAAAGGCGTATATTATAGGTATATATCAATATTTCAAGTTTAATTAAAGTTTTTAATAATTAAGTATTAACAAATTCAAATTAGTTTTAAGAAGTCTTTCCATCGGTATGATTGACACTAGATTGGTACATTTTGGTTGAATTATCGTTGTCGTCATAGTCGCAGCCGAACGTCGTAGCGTTTTTGTGCCTCAGTTGGCTACATTGTAGGAAGAAACGCGTTTGAAACGTTATTTTTCCGCGAAAATTTAAGAGACAAGTAACAGGATCGCATGCCGCGACGGCGGCCGTTTGTCGAATAGCTGCTATTATCGCCGCCGCTGACGTCGAAACCGAAGAACCCGTGTGCCGGCCCCTGCGACCCTGGTACTTTTGGAGAACTACTGACAAAATGTGACTTCACCACAAGCCCCGATGTGAGTGAAACATCCATTACCTCCAAGGTTTATAGATAATAGATTATCTATAAACCTTGCATTACCTCCATCGTGCCACAAACGTACAGAGTCATGATAACGGCACCAGCACGATTCTCATTGGTCGACTTGTGATTTCCCGCGATAATAATTAACTGTTATCGCATAGTTTTATCTCTTATCAACAAAATATACCAACAATTTGTTCACAATAGTGAGCAACTCATCTTTGCAATACTTTTTATTTTTTATTTTATGACAATTCATATAATTTTTGTATTATTAATTAAAATAATTAATTACAAACATCTATACACGTCATTTATAAATGAAATAGAAAGCTGAAAATATAAACGGACGGACGAGTTTGCAAAATAAACAAAAACGAGTTGGGTCGGATAGAAATACCAAGGGTTGGAACGTATAATACAGTACAGTATAAAACACGTATTATACGTGTGTATAAAACGTATAAAACGTACAGTATAAAACTACTTAGTTTTATACGTTTTATACATTATACTCTATAAAAGTTTTTTTTTTTTTGCTGCATCGAACAGCTATTATCAAGTACCTATTCAAGTTATAATTAATTACTTACTATTTACTATTTAGTTCATCTTTAATCTTTATTCTGTATTAATAAACTACTCTAGTATTAATATTTTATAATAACAAAAAAGACATTTGTGATAATTTTTTATATTAATAAAAATATATATATTTTTGTTATAACATATAATTCAAAAATAAATTTGTATTGTTTTTAATTTTATTTTAAATTTAAGGAAATTTAGTATGTCTTGGGCGTTAACTAGTTTTATACGTTTTATACGTATTATACGTTTTATACGTGGAGTATAATACGTGTAACGTATAAAACGTTTTATACACGTATATTATCAACCCTGGAAATACCAAAAGGAAAGGTCAACGTCTTGTCTGCAAGTAAGTTAAGTATGTGTGTTAATATTACAGTGTTGTGCTGGTCGAGGCAGCTTGGCAGCGATCTCTGATCAGCCGCCCAACCTCTCTTTAACCAAAACACATTAATATCGATAAATAATTTGACAACATAAAATGAGAACAAAAACACAATTTGAGTTATGATAACTAAATTATTAGTAACAGATAGGTAACAGACCAACAAATAATGCATGACGTATGTTTCCAAGCATAGATACTGTGTTGCATAATATGTGTGCATGTAATCCATAGCGTATAAGGCATTCGTATAATATAGCATACAAATATCATATTTTTTTAACGTAAATTCTCCATCTCTACCTAAACCTAATGCGGGTATCGTTAACTCTTTATTCTATACTATGCTCTGTACGACAATTCTACTCTACCTAACTGTTCCGCCGTCTTAATTAGCGCGGTATATATTGTTACATTTATATTTTTAGTTATAAATTACTATATCAAACTGAAACATGAGTCGCACAAGTGTGTTAAAAATTCATTCTTATTTTTTTTTAATAATAATTTTTTATTTATTTTAAATATTAAAATTTATTTATTTATTTTGATTTATTATTTTATAATAATTCATTGTTTTATAATATTACCTAAATTCTGAAATAGTTACACTTAATTACAAATACCTGTCAATAAAAAGAGGTTATTAATATTATGTTCATTATTTATATAGTACTTTTTTGATAAAAAAAAAGTCAAATAATAAGGGTTAAAACCGGTATTAACCGAAATTGAAACCGAAACCAAAATTCGATGTTTTTAAAAACCGAAACTTAAATTTTGAGTTTTTGAGAGCCGAAACCTAAACCCAAACCGATAAAATCATAAAGTTTCCAGTCCCTGGTCATAAATGGCCTATACATTTATAAATTCACCTTGGGCTTATCCATTCTATAATAATTATAATTATGCTGTCATCAGTCTAAACTATTCCATAAAGTAATTAAATAATATAACTCTATGCACTATTCCCACGATCACATGCCCACGTTTAAAGATAAGATCTTTTCTTTAATCGTGACCACTGAGATAGATAAGATATTATACTTAATATTACGGTTGTAGATATTCTTGAAAGAATATTCAGTAAATCTGGTATAATTGTTTCTGACAGGTGGTCCAGAATAATAGCCAAAAACATGATACCTAATATTTCTTAATCAAAATGATTGGTTATTATAGATAATTGATCATATTTGACGACAACCAATTTATATTTTTTTATTGACCAGGAATACATTTTTTATTAATTAATACTTACTACTTAGTAGTTACATGACTGCACTGCTTAGTATGCTATAGAATGTATGTACACATTGTTGAGCGGTTGATTTTAGTCACCTCTGGCGGTGGTCTGCGGATACGCTATTCACACTATTTTACGAGCTTACATGAGTGTGCTTAGACGCACCCTCGCATGCACAAACTTAGGCGATAGCGGCGCCGGGCGCAATATTAAAAGGAAACAGCTATAATTATAGTAGTTCATAATTTACGTTAGTGACGCGCAGCCATTCTCGCGTTCGTAGGTACATCTGTACAAGTTCTGAACAAAAAAAAATAATATTCAATATTGCTGTTTATTAAACTTAAATTCTAAATCATTCAATGTCTGAATTATATAAATTAAAATTCAAAATTCAAAATAGTAGGAAATTGAAAATAACAATTTAAAAAACAAATATTTTTTATTTTCCTGAAAATTACAAGTGAGGCACCGCCTCACTTGCCTCGCCCCCAAAAACGCCACTGATATTAATTAATTAAACATTACACCAATGAATACAATTTCTAAATTTATTTTTTTCAAAAACATTATTTGAAAAATAACAATATCTTCTTATATTACTTATACTCATTATTAGGTACAATAAGGACACTAGGTAAACAATTTGTGGACACCATTGTGAATTCCCAAAGGATTTTATTGGAGTATTGTTGGGTATTGGACTAAATATTTCTCCACACCACCAAAAAATGAGGCTAATTCACACCACTGATAATAGACATCTCTTTAGATTATTTTTTCTTTTAACAAAAACTTTTTATAAATCAATGTATAAATAATATGTATTTTAACTTGTATTCTCTCATATAATACATTTTGTGTTTAAAACCCTAGTCAAATTTCCTATAATTTAAACACACAGTTATGGTTTTGAAATTGAATTTTTTTAATTCCTGTTTATTCTTCTTCATAAAGACATTCATTATTTACCAATTTTCTTACTTTTTAACATGTTTAAAGTTGGATTATTTGCTAAACCAAAATTGCAAATCTTATCATATCTGTATTATGTTTTTTTATTAACCAAACTACCGGTATTATCTCTTTTAGAACATTTTTATTGTTTTTTTTTTCATTGTTATTCAATTTAATTTTAATTATGCTGAAAATGTCTGAAAGTATTTTTTTTTTGTTTGCTATATAAATTGTATTAGATTTGTGCCAGTTAAATATAGAATTAATACGCAGTTTATTTTCAATGCATTTTTCTAAGTTACTTTCTTACTAGTACTAATTTACATAACTTTAATTTGAATTATTTCACAAGATTCTAACAAATAATAGCTTAACAACACACATTGTGGTACTAACTCTACTACCAAATATAATTATCTATATATTCTATATTCAAAGCATTTTTTTGTAAAAAATTTAAAATAATATTACAATGAAGAAACGATCTGTAGTTTTTTAATAATATTGTTTTTCTTTCAATTACACAATTAGTAATTGTAAATCTAATCTGTGGCGACTTGTGTGGTTCAAATTAACTGGGTTAAAAATATTTTACCCTATCATAATTCATAACTATACTGATAATAAAATATTTGTTGTGTTATGTTCATTTTTCATTAGTACCATACAACAATATTGTTCTATGTTATAATAACGGACGACGATAAGATGCGCATACATTTGTGAACCAAATCACCACATGATTTGTACTGACAATTGTATATACATGCAGTTGATCGGGGTACAGTTAGCCAGTGCCAATTGTCCAATCTCTAAATAGGTACCTACCTAAATGAATAATCAATTGATGACAAGTCAATATAGATGATTTTTTCCCCATAATTGTCAGTTATACAACAGATATTGACAACATTTTATCCTTTAATTTAATAAAATTTGAGTTCTTTGTAAATAATTTTCTTATTCAATATTTGGAGTGGTGAATAGTGTGCTTCTGTGCCCTTTGTCTCCGTAGCCAATTTTTAACGCTCTATCAAACAATCCATGTTGGCACAATGAATTTGTCCTATACTACGTTCATGTTAGGAAGGAACCTCAGCGGCCGATTTGTGCACAGGGAGAGGCTTTACCACACAGTTGTCTTGGTAGGAGTGACAAACGGGTGTTGGCCCATTAAAACTAGTCGCCACCGAGGTTCCTTAACGTAATTTAAGTATAGATTCTTTACTATAACTCGTACAGATCTTTATTAATACTGTCCATTTAATGAATTTTCAAAAGATAAATAATTTAATTATTAAAGGGCTTATAATGAAATAAATAATTCTGAATTTTTTTTTTTAGATACAGCAGTCTCAAAACTTCAAATATTTATCTTGCCCCATAAAGTGTTTTTAAGTTGTATTAGCAGGTTTAAACTTGAAAAATATGCAAGACAAATGTATTTTTACCCACGAGATTCAACTGTAATCTGTATAATTAATAAACATCTTATTGGTGGCTACATTATAATCATTATTTAAACATATTTATTTTAATGTATATAGAATTCACTTTGATAAAATAAAAAAAAAAACTTCCATTAATATAGATACTTTGCTATATTAAAATTAAATTGAACATTTTAAATGAGAATATTCTTGAAATATATTACTAATTTTAACTTATCTTTAAAAGTTATAGTAAAAGATAAAATGATTCACTATTACATTATAATTTAAACAAAAAAAAAAATGAAAAATTCAAAATTAATAAGTTATTAACATAAACCGATAATAATAATAATATGTAATGTATATATATCATATTATTACATTATATCAATCTTGATTATAAAAAAAAATTTAATTTTATGAAATCATATTTAGTTACTAACATTTAAGTATTTTATTATTGATCATCTGACATATTTATTTGTAAGGCATAACTACAACATATAATAAATAAAATAAAATAAAAATAAAATAATTGAAAACATTTACCATAGGGTTTGATATAAAATAAATGTTATTTTTTAAACACACGTCTTTCTTCGTATTACAATAGTTAAACGCCATTTATATTTTCAGAGTTGGAGTGCCATGTAATCCTACTTTCATAAAAATCGAGAACAATTCGTGGGCACAATAAATTAGCCTCTTTAGCAGGTATTAATTCGGCTTCCTCTAATTCTTTCCATTTTAACAGAAACATCAATTGACCACTTTCATCAGTTGCTCCTAAAATTTTTTCAGGAGTCATCTCAATACCTTTAGAAACATCACCCGTTTTGACTTGTTCAATATTGTTTTCCTTTTCCTGTTTTATCACTGCGTCAACAGAAATAGCTTCTGATGAAGGACAAAATGTAGTTGTTGAATTTGAAAGTCTCTGCTTCAAGGCACGGCGCCTACGTTTTTCCATTCTTTTTCTTTCTTTTTCTTCCTTTCGAAGATTTTCTTCAAACTCATTTATCATTTCTTCGCAATCAAGGTTCTCTTCTGGTTCCCACGTGTTATCTCTCTCATCATAGCCTTTCCACTTAAGGAAGTATTCTACCTTATTATTATTTAAACGTTTATCTAAAATTAATTCCACAGAATACAGCTCTTCTTGATCCTCTTCTGTAGCAGTACCACTAGGTATTATGTTTTCAACGCCTTCTATCTCTCTGGAACAAAAATACATTAATGTGTTAATAAAAATATAGGTACAGATGTATAATTTATAAGTTGGCTGCAGATAACACCTAAAAACATCACATAAATTGTTATCCATTGGACATTACTTTATAAGTTTGTCAGCATAGCAATTAATCTATTTGTTTTTTATATGCTTCACCAATAGAACCAATAAGCATTATTTTAAATAATAGATATATTGATATTTTGATTTTTAATTTAAGGGGATGCTATACAGACATTTGTTGTGTCCGTCTTACAAGTTTGTAACATACCAAATTTTACGCTCAGCAGATCACAGTTAGCTCCGTTAGTTTAAAAATTAGAGTGAATTCAGTATTGACTTCTTATACAATTTTGAGGTAAGATTATTATCTAGGGCAATTCATAGGTTTATTATTATATTTTAATTTTAAAGCGATTTATGAGTATTTTAAGATATACAAACAATTTACAATTTTAAAATAAAAATATAACAAAAAGCCTAAATTCTAATTTTTAAACTAACGGAGCTAAACTTGATCTGCTAAATGTAAAATGTATGCACTTGTAAGATGGAGACAACAAATGTCTGAATAGTGTCCCCTTTTGTTTAAAAAAAAAAAAAAAAAACAAATAAGTGCTTATAGTTAGATGTGGATTGGGGAAACATTTTGGCGCGGAAAAATATTGATAAAAGATAGCCGCACAGCTTTTGTGAATTTATTGATAGTTAGGAACATTTTTTATATTAAATGATTTGTCATCGAATCCAACAAACAATGTTTTGAAATGTATTCATCTAATAATTCACATACTAATAATTGGTTTATAAAATATATTATAGATTGTTAATTAATAAATAATATAGTAAAATAATATCCATAATGTGAAGAAATTTCCATAATACAGTGCTATAATGATTAATTTATTTTATTATTTTGTAAATGTGTAGTTTAAATATAACTTTACGCGGAAGTATTGCGAAAGCATTTCCCGCGGCCCCGTCGGTTCAAAACGAAAAAAAAAAAGTTTAAATATAACTGTTGAAATAAAGCTTTATTGATATTTGAAATTTAAAAGGGGACCTGGATTATAATAAGCTGATATTTAAAATGACGAAGTTTGATAAAAAAAATAACCTATATGCAGGTTAATAAAATGTAGGTACTAAGTTATAAAAATAAATAGTATTTAATTTTTAAATTTTAAATGCATAAGAAAACATTTTTTTGGTAATATTTTAAATGTTCTGAGTAGGAAATCTGGTACTAAGCCGGGTACCGAGTACTGACCAAGTAAAATTGTTTATACTAACCGGGTATAGAGTATTGGCGGAGAAAACATTTTAACACTACTTATACTAGCATTAAAGTATCAACTAACAATTACTGATTAAGAAATTATTAATAATATAATTTAAGTCTATAAACAGTAAACACGAGATTTATTTTTGTAATTCATGGAAAAAAAACATGATTTGTTATAAATCAACTGGGTATTGTAAATCGGTTCAGTTATTCCAATATGTACCAAAATAAATTATAATTCATTACCCTAGAATTTTAGATTTTTCCGTTATATTAATTATAGGTATGCATGTATTTATAAATAGATTATCAGTTTTTGCATTGAATATGAGTCGAGAAAAAAATGTAGTATTTCGCCGGGTAAAAATGTAGGCATTCTGCCGGGTACCGAGTAAGAGCCGAGTCTTAAATATGATATTGAGTATCCGGCCATCAAGTAATTGCCGGGTACCCGGAACATCTCTACTTGTAGGTATATTAAAATATACTACTTAAAAACTTTTTAAAAGTATTTTTTATACAACACTGACACTGTTAATAAGCAAACAAATTGTATTAGCACTCATTGTAATTGATTACAAGAAGTTGAAGAAACGGTTTTAGAAGATCATACAAATAACAATACCTATTCGCATGATTTATTATAGTAAGCTTTGTAAGGAAAGTGTAATATCATACCTATTATTGTATCATTAAATAGTATATACCTAATGAATATTCAATACCTCGTTCAATAGCTTCCACAGTTCTAGGATTGGTCTAAAATATTTAATAGTTTAAATTTAGGAACTAAAGTTTTATTCAACAAATAGGTAATATGTTTATAAATGTGCTTAATTGTTATTGTTAGAGTACCAGAGTAATCATACATAGTATAAGACTTATTCAAATTCTCATTTGTTCCAACAATTAGAAATTTGGGGTCGATGTAGTAATATTTAAAATTTTTTTTTATTCACTATCCAAAATTGATTATTGATATCACACTCTAAACATCAAAAACACATTAACTAGGTAGATATGATAATCACATAAAAAAAATTATTTAATGTTATTATTTATTAAAAAATTTTAAAAACAATATTTTAATTGATTAATATATTTTGTAATGGTATATTATGTATATTATGTATACTAAATATGACTAAATAAGCATAAGATAGGTCTTTTTTTTATTTTCTATATCATTATCAAAAGTTGTGTTTAAGTGATTAAATAATAAAAAAAAAATTAAAAACAGCTTTTTGCGTAGGGGGCAATCCATCAGGAAAACTCCTGAATTCCTGGTGGGCCAATCTGCTGTTAATCCACGCACGAAAAAAATATAAACCGCAGTAAATATATTCAATTAATGACAAAAAAAAATTACATTCAAAGTAAAATATTACTTTGATTATTGATTACACCATTTTAGTTACATACCTATGATTGTTTGTTATTTGAATAGTTAATAGTTTTGTTCGTTTTGACAAAAAGTGTACACTTTTTCATAATAGTGTACACTGAAGAGTTTGTTTTAGAAATGTGTTAGCATACACACTGTTTGTTTTAAAATAGTGTGGGTTTAGTGTGTACAGTATCTACACCACATAAAATGCAGGTGTAACCAGTGTAGGTGATTGTTATCATTTCTTATCAGCAAATATAGTTTTACATGCAGTGATTGAATAAAACCCTGTAGGTAAAAGGCCTCTGGGAAGACCAAGAATGCGATGGGAAGATGTTGTAAAGAAGGACGTTGAGCAGTTGGGAGGTTGTTCCAATTGGAGAAATCTAGCATTGGATAGAGAAGGATGGAAGCTTGGTCGTGAGACGGGATGGTCTTAAAGGCCCAATAAACTCAAAAAAAAAAAAAAAATGTTTTAAAAAACCAAGAAACATGTATCTAGTGACAGGATATTGGGAATTTCCATTAACATAAGTAGGTATATATATATGCATATACTTAAACTAGAAAACAGGATGTAATATGTAGCAAATAGTTGGCGTTTCGTGGAATCGTCATTATGATTCTTTTCACACATAGGCCACAGGATACCGATAACGCATTGACGCAATACAAATGAGTCGATAGACCGAGGGGTAGGTAGGAGATTCTGGGCCCTTATAAAAGCCAATCTGAAACGGCCTGATTTCAGACGTGCACTCACATTCTACTAACGAGCACCAGTCGGTACAATAATTTGTCATTTTTAGACTTTGAATATTTTTCACTGATCATATTTTAAATAAACACCAACTATCAACATGTCTACATTTATTCAACTATCCTAAGACAAATCAACAACTCTGAGGTCTTGCTACCTGCAACTGATTGTCAGATTACCACAATCTCTACGAAAATTATAACTTTCAACGACCACACCCAAGGCAAGACACCGTTGAGACCAGTCCACCTTCGCGTCACTCGGTCGCAGACACACACATAATATACGACTATCTATTGTACACTTTTATGACTATTGACAATACACAATTTATTATTTCATTTATTGTTGAATCGACTTCAACCTTTGTTCAACAAACAATCATATGGATTGTACGCAACAATATGGATAATGTACTATTTCTTATTTGTTGGCGGACGCGAACAGTTTGGTGGCGGTAACGTACGTGTATTCTCGGATTCTCAATATTGACGTGCTTTGGGGCTTGGGCTGTGCGCGATACAAACATTAAACCATAAACGGTTGAGGTTCGCGATCGGTAACATTGTTTGTCCTAAATGGTTTTTGTGATTTATCAAACGTTATTCCGTAACCGGCATAAAATATTTGGACAATGGCGGCGGCGGCGGCGGCGGTGACGACGCCATTATGAACGATGGTGTATGGGTTACGTTTATAATGTTTCCATTAGAATTCGCGAAAATGTACACAGGCCGCGGTCCGTCACGCGCCGCGTCCGTCTCGACGATATGGGAACAGCGAGCGCAAACGATGAAACTCAAAGCCGAATGAACGGCCGTGCGCGCGCGTGAATATTAGTTGACACTCACCTTGAAGACATGACGGAAGAATGAGTTTAGCGTCGGCAAATGCAACTGGAACGACGGCGACTGCTCCGGCTACGATGTAACGTGGTTTAGCGTTTGGCACCGTTGAGTAGTGACGTAGAGTGGACGAGCGTCAGACGACGACCAAGGCGTAACAAGTGAAACGAAAGACCGCGACAAGAAAAATGGCCGATGATCGTCTCGAACGTAGTGACCGTTTCGCCTCAGTGGCTCACATTACGCGTGGGCGCCCGGCACTGCCACCCCCGCGCTGTATGCGGTATAGGTTGAGAACCAATGGCCAACAGGTGGGGAAACCGTTACGGGTCACGGTACTCACCGACCACTTTTCGTGTCGTGGACTTTTTTTTTTTTATAAACAAAGAAGTCGCGACGCCCGCCGAATGGAAGGAAATCGATCGACGACAGACGTGTTGTGGCGTAGTGGTTACGCCCACGAACCAAGAAATTGTATATTATACCGGACACGGTAATACCGTAGACCCACAATTTTGATTACAGGTTAACGTAGTTTATAGGTTATGCCGGGTAATACGGCGGTTTGCTTACATCACGTTATCATGTGATAATATGACAAGACATCGTACTGTTATCATGTCTGAAATAAATTAAATTAAAAATTAAAACTGTCAGTTCCTAATGGTAAAAAATTAAAAGGGATTTCGAATTTATAGTTTACACTACAGATTATCGATTATAATGTGAACATTGTATATGATCTGTGTTTACACTCTATAGTTCTTACGACGATTGCGTCAATACCTACGTTTTGTATTTTACCTAAGTACCACTTTATGAATGTTATGGACTACAGTTGTCTTCAAATGTATTATATGTATCTGCAACGCAATTCATTAGTATTTAAAATAATGAATATTCAGTTATCACATGATCGAAATCTAAACGAATCGCCTCACTAATACGATCTGATTCAGGACCGCACCGTCCTCGAGTAAGTCGTACCTATCCATTCTTTAATAATTATTATCTATAATCTTAAGTTGTGGTTATTACGATAGTAAAACTTATCTATACTTTTTAATTTTTAAAGTCACCGCTTCTTACTTGTTAGTCAAGACGTATTGTAAACCCGTTCACTTATCCAAAGTCGCTAATATGAAAAACAACTGTTTCAAATGTGGAAACCGATAATCATAGAGTGAGATTCGGCAGGCTTTGAAATGGTTGCTTGTCTGCATGAAAATTAAACTTCAATAATCTTTTAGTGTGTTCATTTTTTAGGTGGCAAAGAAAGGCATTAGTAAGTTTTTGGAACAACATGCAACCATCGAACACTGGCAAGGAAAACTTATTGCGTGCTGGCAGGACACCTGAGGACATGCTGTGAGTGTTTTGGCCGACGACTGTTGCATTGCTCATATTTGTGTTTAAAATATTCTCATTGTTTTTGTATAGCTGTAGGATGGAGGGAGAAACTTCAAAAACTAAACAGAAGTTTTACGATACTATAGAAAGAGTTATACATCTTCTGGTGCTAAAATAGATTCATCTTTGAATTTATAATACTTTTTTGAATAGCCAACTTCTGAAGGTAGGTAAGTATTTACAAACATTCAGTGGAATCAGATCAATTCTATCTATTTATATTTGTATTTTTTTTTATAGCTGTGTGTGTGAAAAAATTTGGAAGCGATTGCATTAATAAAAAAGTTTTGGAAGATCATCGACAAACAAAAACAGAGGTTACTGCTTTAGGAAATCTGAATTCGTCTTCAAAGCAATTGCTTAATATGAAAGAAATTCTGAGCAAATTTTAATGTGAAAGTAGGTATTTTGATTGCAATTATAGTTATAATTTTAATTATACTTTTATTATTATTATTATTAGTTATTACTATTATTATTATTTAAGTTACAATAAGTTATAATTGAAATGGTAGAATTATTACCTATCCCAACAAAACTCTCATAGTCGAAATAATAATGATACATTTTTTATTAATTAAACATAAATACCTAAACACATATAAATAAGATAATTTCCTGAAGATTAATCATTAAGAGGACGTGATGTACTTTAAAATACACAAACAATTTACAATTTTAAAATACTCATAGCTCACTTTAAAATTAAAATATAAAAAAAAGCTCATGAGGTTGTCTAGATAAAAATCTTACCTTTAGATTTTATAAGAGGTCAATTTACTCTAATGTTTAAGCTAACGGAGCTACATGTGTTCTGCTTTGCGTATAATTTCCTATGTTATGCACTTGTAAGACGGAGACAACACATGCGGGTATCACGTCCTCTTAATTGTTAGTCCTCGACCATTCTCACACATTTAACTTGTTTATATTTTGTTCAGGTCTTAGACAATATTAAGTGTCTACTTAAAATAATAATTATACTTAAGTTAGTTATGGACAATCAACGATATGTTGCATACTATGACATGATCTGGATCATCAACTGAAATAGCATGCATGGAACAACATGTAACCATCAAATGCTGGCAAGGAAAACTTATTGCATGTTGGCAGGACACCTGAGGACATGCTGTGAGTGTTTTAACCGACGACTGTTGCATTGCTCATATTTGTGTTTAAAATATTCTCATTGTTTTTTTGTATTGTTGTAGGATGGACGGAGAAACTTCAAAAACTGAACATACGTTTTACGATACAGTTGAAAAAGAAAGAAATACATCTTCTGGCACTAAAATGGATTCATTGTTGGTTTTGAAACTCTTTTCTAAGTAACATACTTCTGAAGGTAGGTAAGTATTTACAAACATTCAATGGAATCAAATACATTTTTATTGTTTTTTTTTTTATATTTGTATTTTTCATATCAGGTTTCATAGCTGAAAAAATTTTGGAAGCGATGCATGAATGAAAAGTTTTATTTGAACTATTGAAAGATTGTCGACAAATAAAAACAAAAGTTAGGTACTTCTTTAAGAAATCTGTACTTTGTTTTTAAAGTTATTGCTTAAAGAAACTACTCATCAATTAACCTAATATAAGGTAATGCATTTTTCCTGGTATTTTAAGCTAAGTATATTATCAGGTGAACAATCAACAAATTTAGTTTATAGACATTTTTTTCCTGAGTATATAGTTAAGACATATTATGGTTGTAACAACATTTTAATTAATGTCCTAGGCATGCATAAATTGACTTGAACATATTTTTATCACTTTGGTTCCCTGAAAATCTGGAAATAAGACTTGTTTTAGTTAACAATATAGTAATGTTTGCAATATTTGTATACTTCACGTCATAAATTATAAATATTATTTTTAATATTTATAAGTAAAGTTTAAATGTTCCTATCATTATTAAATTATTATTTTCTTAACGGTTAAACATATACATTTGAAATATATATAACAAATTGAATAGATATATTTTAAAAATTAATACATTTTCTGCAAATTACTAACAAAATGACGTACGACAAATTGATAATAATCATTATATAATTAACTAGTTTTAAAATAAATACCATGATTAAATATTGAATAAAATAAAAATGCATATTTAAATATTATTAGGTATAAATAATGTATTTGAATTATTACTTACCTATGATTTAAAAGTGAACAGTAAAATAACAATTTATATAATCTTGTGTAATGACTTGATAAGAAACATGGTAAGAGGCCACAGTATTTATGATGCGCGTCAGTGTATAAGTTGAAATATGTTGACTCAGAGTATATCGAGTGTGTGACCGACTTGGTTCTCACAATGTTCTACATGACCATACAATATTTTTAATAAATAAAAAGCAGTAATATTATAATCCTACTTCGTGTTCCATTATTTTACGTGTCAATACCACATTGACTGAACGCTGCACAACAGTACAACATACTTTAATATGATAGTAGGGTAACATAGAAATATCCGCAGTTTGGAAAAATATAGGTTCCTATAGTGTTCTTATACATCCCGCGCGTTAACCCGTACTACTATAAATTACTGGTCACACATGTTCAGTTTTAGAAACTAATACCATCATCCATAATACAATTTTGTAATTGACCAGTAAATTTGTTACATTCCTCCAGTTTCCAATCAAGATTATACGAGATTAATTTAACAACTTCACAAAGTCCATGGGCATGGCTAGCATTTTATTTGAGAAATTGTCAAACGTAGAAACTATTTTTATGGTTTTACTCATTTTAGATATATTTTCTGAATCTACACTGCTCTAAGTTTATCTTCAAACTAAGTTACTTAACTATATCATGCAAGCTTTGTCAATGATTACAACATAATGATAAATTTAACTATGGGGAAATTTAATATTTCCATAAAATATGCAAGGATCTAACTAAAAACATTAATGATTTTTTTGTAAATAAACCAGACATGCAGGAAGGTTTTTCAAAGATAATATTTAATTTTTTTAAATTAAAAAAAAGATTTGAATTAACTTCAAATAAATTAAGTATGATATTATGTTCTTAATTGAAATTACACACGTACAGTTGTTATTACTAGATGTAGGTTATCTCCTAAACAAAAAACCTGCATGGGCTCTTAAGTGGCCAGGTCAACACTGTTAATATAACGTCTGTGCAGTGGCGGCTCATGAGGTTCACCTAAGGTGGTGCACAAAAATTATATAAGATACCTATGTAAAATGGTAAAAATAATAATTTTGTTATAGGTGCATACCAAAATTATGTAATGGATAATGTACAGTGTTATCGTTTCGACGAACGACGCGACTTCGCGACACAATCAAAATAGATTTTTTATAATTTTTTATCATTTTTTTGGGTGGTTCACGTGCTCCTGTGCAACATATCACGATCCGCCACTGCGTCTGTGACATTGTAATTAATATAATATTAGTATATTTATGTAAAATGTATATGACATCTTAAACATTTTTAACGGGTTAAGAAATGGTAAAAATAATAACATAATATTATAATAGGTACCTATAATAATTTATTATATAATTTTATAGTTTATAAAAGTATTATTAAATATTGAAAACATAACTGTTAAACTGTTTTGTTTTTATTTAATCTAAAAACTACAAATTATAAAACCTTAAATTTTTAAAGATATTTGTCACTGTTGGCGTATTAATAATCTTTATACACATTTTAATGTAAATTTCTTTTTTTCAAACTTTTATTTTAATTTTAATTTGTTGCAGATCTTTCACGACCTTCACAGGAGAGAATTTTTGGAATCCGTATATAAAATTGTCTATACTGGCTCCTTTTCTGCAATTAACAAAATAAGATAAGTAATATCATTTTTTATATAAAACCATAATTTCAGTTATAATGTATTATAATATTATATTTTGTTATACATAGGAGTAGTATCGGCCTTGGAGTCCATTTTGTCAAAGTGCCTCTCAAAAATACTAGTTAAGCATTTTTTTTCAGCTTTAGTTTTGTAACAAAAGCTAATTAATTAAAACAATAATTACGAACATTGAATCCCAATGGTTTATGCTGCCATTTAAGTATAATAAATAATAGTACATACATAAAATTATATTAATGGTTATAATTATAATTATTTCTATTGTGAAAATACCAAAAATAAAATAAAAATACAGCACCTATTACAAAGCTTAGATAATCATTGCCAGAAAAACTTTTAAATAACAAAAAAATATTAAATTATTATATTAGCTATTTTTTTTATATTACATTTTATATGATACTTACATACAATATGTGTGCATACAAATTTATTAAATAGAAGTTCATTGTTTTATATTTGTAAATAGTAATCTTTTAAAAATAAACTAAATTTATTGTCAATATACCTAGGTACCGTAAAATGGGGCAATTTTGATAATTTTTTACTGTTTTATGACAATTTTATTTTTTATTTCATGGATAACTTCTGTAATATTAACGATAAAATTCTCAAAATTAAACATTAGTTACAGCCAATTATGATCAATATTTTAATTTTTTAATTTCTAATGTTATCTTTTGAGATATCAATATCTTTAATATGCTATCAAAGTTACATTACATAGTGGGCAATTTCTGAATTTCTGAATTTTTTTTTTGTTTGTTAAGTAATTTATTTTCACTCTCACTATCACTATTTGCATGAAATAGGAGCAGAGATGTGAGATTGTATTGTATTGTACAGTGGTATAAAATTATAATATACGAGTTATTATGCACATAATAAGGATGTTGCATAAAAAAAATATAATATATTAGTCAATATTATTAGAAAAATAATTTATTATTTAAGAAATAATTCACCATGAATTGTAATTACATTACTTTTAAAATTATTTCTAGTCACCAAATATATTAAGATTGGTAGCATGACTTCAAATATTAATTTATTCTAAAATTGATTTTTTATTATTGTGGTTTTAAAAATATTTTCTAAATTATAAAGCCATTAAAAAGTTGATCATAATATAAAATAGTATAATAACCTATGTTTGAAATCTGATAATTTAAGGCACTGCAAGATTCTATATAGTATATTATCTACTGGTATAATACGGTATTATAGAAACAACAATAAATACAATATTATTATGTCTTAATATTTTATTAGTAAATTTAAAGCAAAACAGTTTAAAACGTTATTACGGTTTTCATTTAAAATTTAATAATTCACAATTCATAATACCAATTTTTTAACAATAATATTAAGAAATTAATTTTTTTTTACACTATGAGAATGATTGTTGGATTAACAGACATTTAAAACATCACTTGTACTGTTAAGTAAGGATTTCCTTATTATATTACCGTTTTAAATGATTATCATATTATTATTTAAATTAAACTATTTTACTTTAAATTTTACTGAGATAAAATTACAATGAAACAATTGCAGAAAAGTGTGAATATAGGCAATTTTGTTTACAGACCCAAACAGTGCTTCCTGATTCCTAGATTCTAAGGAACATTTGATAGGCAACTTCATATGCATTAAACTATTGATCATACCCTTGTGTTATAATTATAATAATTGTAAATAAATATTATTTTTATTCGAAATAAATGTATCCTATCACAGTTAAATATGAAAATCATTATTATTATTACAAGTATCAGAATTTAAATATAACGTTTAGTTTTTTAAAGATTAAAAATCTTAAAAAAGATATATTTGAATTATTATTTTATAATATTTAAATAGCTATGATGCGCCGTTTAACAAAAATATCGCTTTTAAAATGTATTAATATTAAAAAAAACTAAACGTTATATTAAATTTCTGATACTTTTATCATCTTAACCACATAAAATCACACATTAATACTTAAACTGAATTTCAAAAATAAAATGTTTAGATTCGTAAATTGTTGTGTGAATCTAGGAACTTTTACACGTATAAGATAGGCAATTACAAACTTAACTAGGCCCAATGACGTCAAGCATTTACGCGGCTATTCTACGTTTTTTAATATCAGCTCTTAAAGTAATCATTTTTTTTACATCAGATTTTCACCAAGGCCAAATCAATGAATATAGCTATAGCTAAAAGAATTTAACATATAATAAAAATTTAAAGAATTTTTTTGTTTTGTGTGTTACTTTAAACTGTAACTAATAACTATTATACGTCAATGTTTTTTTCATAAAATGTTTATCGTACAAATATGAACCAGTTTTGAAATTATATAAATTATATGATTGTTATTTATATTATATTACATTATTCACAATTAAAAATCTAAGGAAATCTCTTCATTGAATATAAGCCGGTACAGTGAATGATATCAATTGGATGCGTTAAATTTAAGTATAGTTTAGGTTAAAAGAATGTTTTTTTGTTTTTTAACATAATACTGTATTATCGATACACCATGCATATTATTATTCCATGCCATTCCAAATTTATATATTCTATTGCATTTGAAAAAACATTTAAATATATAAAATGAAAAATATAAGTATGTATTTTGCAATACATCAAACGTATTGTAATGATTCACACCACGCCACAGTGTTTTTTTTAGTACATTATTCAATTATTGTAGCAACATGGAAAAGTTTATAATATGAAACAATATTAATTTACGGTCGCTGGCGGTGATATTACGGTGTGGTAGTAATGATACTATGCGACTACGGATGACAACAGACATAAAAGTATGAAAATCGAACATTTATATTAGTATAACTACTATTATATAACTATATTAGTTTTCCGTTTTCTACACATAATCCAATTTTTTGAATTTTCAAATAAACTTAAAGACCATATTATTTAGGTACTTACAAATAATTGAGATATTAATACAGTTCACACCTTTTTTACTGAAAATTATTTAGCAAATAATTTTTCTAAACATTTTCACTTATCATTATCAAAATTTCAACGGGTAGTTTTCGAGTTATTTAACTTTGTTTACCAATTGGCCCATTTGCAGATAATATTGAGATTGGGGCTATTATAACGTAAATAATTTGTAATAACGATCCAAGTATATTATACAATATCCAATATTACCTACATCTATTTTATATTTTTGTAAAACTGTTTTTATGAACTATTATAATATAGGTATACTATTGTCTTTTATAATATGCAACACTATAGGTAAAAGGGCAGTACAACCGGTGCATCTCATCGGGGCCCTGAACAAATATAGGGCCCCTCGAAAGCGGTGCTCACTCAAGAAAATCGAAACATATAATCATTACTCATCAAGTATCTATAAAAATTACAGTTCAACTACAGTTGAAATTATAGTTCTTTGCCATCCGTGCGAATACATATTTAACCTTATATAAGCTTCCCTGTGTGCATAAAGAAGAACTTACTGTCTATGTGCCGTCTGTTTTTATTCTCAAAAGTGACGGTACATTGTAACTTATATGTACCTTCAAATATCCGTATAAGAATAAAATGTCATTATGATACTGATATATAACTTCTTGCCGTAGCTGTATATGAGTATTCCATATGTAATATCACATAGAAGTTACTATTGAGAAGTTAAAATGATTGATGATATGTGACATAAACGAGAAGTTACAATGGTTACGTATAAATAATTGTTATACATACATTTTCGGAACTAGGGGAGTGGGGTAGTGAGCTTAGTCCCCCTGATTAAGATTTATACCCCCCAAGAATATCCCTCATTGGCTAATGGACTTCCGTCCATATTATTTGTCCAATAATTAGACTTTTAAATATAGGTATTATACATAATATATAATACTAATCTATATATTATCGCACTCATACAAATTATTATATTAATATTATATACTATATCATTTTACTATCTTTTTAATATTTTTATTTTTTTACACCGCATATTAACTACATAATATTATTATTTCTACATGACTACATTCATTAATTTTAGGTTAATTCATTAAAAATTGTGTAATATCAAATGTTTACAATTCATCATAATATGATTTGCATTTGTGTCTGTTTTCATTTATTCTTAAAAATAATATCGGGCCAAATTATAGTATTAATGTTTTAAAAAATATTTTTTACATGGTTTCAAAACAACGTTTTTATTAAAAAATTATATTTTTAAATATGACATGAACTATTAAAAAAATATTTTCAAAAACATGAATACTTTTTGAAATAATGAGTGTTTCATGATAAAAGAATCACCTTGTATAGGTACAATCCTACAATCATTATTAGTTATTGCTGTAGGTACCACAAAATGGGGGGGATACGTGGAGTTAGTGATAATGCAAAAAATTACCTACTATTACATTATATACCTTCTGACTGCTTATGTATTTTA
>NC_042493.1:120622150-120630434 GCF_005508785.2 Acyrthosiphon pisum
AATTTAGTCAAATATGGTTTGCTTCGTCTCATTAGGACCAGTATGAAGCGTTTGGTCTTTTCATTCGTCACACATGTATAATCTGACAGTAGCTTCACTGAACTTCCATCTATAACAATTAATTATTTTTAAAAAAACAAAATAAATAAATAGAATCAAATTGAAAAAAAGACAGATTCGACAATAGGTTTTTTTAATTTAAACCAATTTATTTACCTGTCTTCTATTGGTACATTCTCGATGTTAGCGACCTTTTAGTGTGAAATGATCCAAAGTTCCTTTGACTTATCTTCAAAAGGCGTCTTTATCGTTAAATCCCATCGTTTTGTCTAAATGTCAACGAATTAAATAGGTACCTCGACATCAAAATCTTCTGATCTCAGGCGTTCGCTGATATTTTCTCTGTATGATGCATTCTATAAAAAATTAAATTATTTATGCTATCATTTTGATAGCAGTATAGCACCACTATTTTTCTAAGTAGAACAAGCTCTGTGCCAAATTTTTCTAATATAAATGTGTAAAATTTAAAATTAGTTATATTAAAAGTAGAAAAATGGAAACATGTCAAAAATATAGTAATTTATATTCATACCATTAATATGCATACGCCACACATATAATATACTAATATTTCATAATACATTTAAAAAAAAAAAAAAATCTAATAATTAGTAATAATTTTTTCTTCTTTTAATAAAACTAATTTTTTATTTAACTCATTTGTGTAAGAAAAAATTGGCACAGAGCTTGTTCTACTTAAGAAAAAATAATGAACTTCAGGTTTCAATTTTTTTTTTTTTTTATGATCTTTATACTTGTATCTCTCTTTACCTAAATATGTAACATAATGAAAACTTTGTTCATTTTAAAACATAAAGTTACTGTAAGTAGTTTATAGTTATACTTAGAATACAATCTTACTTTATTGCATACTGTTGAAAAAGTGTACAGGGGGAGCTTTGTAAATTCTATTTTACTGTCATATAAAAAACCAGTATATTTTGCTTGAATGACAGCATCTTTGCTTGTTTTTACAAAGGCCAGCGATGGAGTCCTTGTGACATCAATTAAAAAGTGAATAGTATCATCTTTGCCATCGGCTCGTATATATGTTACTTTTGAAACTTTAGCACACATGTCTTTCATTGACAACCTGGGTTGTGTTCAACCTGTTAAAAAGCATTTGGTTATATAGTTTTTGTTGGCGCTACTAGCGTTCAATGTTAATATAGATAGTAAAAGTATATAACACCGAGTGCGCTTTCACACTATGAAGTATAAATAATGAAATAAAAAAAAACAAAACAACTAATAAATGTATGTGCGTGATTTGACTATAATATAAAATTTATGAATGTAATATAAAATATAAATAGGTATGTATCATTTGCTTGATTAGCACATGTGAACATAATACAAAAATATAAATTTTATAGTGCTTGATTAGCACATGAATATAATACAAAAATGTAAATTTTATAAGGTGCTTGATTAGCACAATTATTATGTATATGCCTAAATCGGCCAAAGTATTACAAATGAATATGAATTATAATGAAAATGAATATAAACTAAATATTACTGTTTTACAGTGGCACAAAATATAATAAAAATGTATCAATAAAACAAAAACATACTCACAGCCACAACATAGGTGGTTACCTTAGGCGGTGGATTTTATCCCACGCGACAGCTTTGAAGTAACCACTTACGAATATAACACAGGACAAGCACCACAAACAAAATGTAGACCAAATATGACCACCCTGCTGAGAAAAGTATAATATAGTAATTGTGCATATAATGCCTTTTAGGAACAATACGTTACCAACAATAAAACTTGAATTCAATAAAAAACCGAAGTGAAAGAACCGACTTGGCACATGTGCTTTCACTAATGCATAGAAAAAACGAAACAAAAATGTCTATGGACCGAGGAATAATGAATAACAAAAAAAAATGGCAATCGGAGCTGGTGCGTCCAGCCTTTTATAACCTTTGCTGTGGACAGTGTCGTCGAGATACAAAAAAAATAATAAATTTAACACAATAACTGATGACACTGACGCACAACAGAGATTATAAAGAAAGAATTAAACAATAAAAATAGAAAATCAGCGGACAAAACCATAATAAAATAAAAACTACGAATATAACAAATTTAGAAAATAATAACGGACTGACGCAGTCACAGGCCGTCCACTATCAGCTTGATAAGAGAAACACTATCGCAAGCTGAAATATTGCTGACAGTGGGACAACATATGCAGTCTTGCCAAACTATCGCGCTGCACTTGGCGCGAACAGTTTTATATAAGAAATTTCCCAAGAATCCAAAAATGAGTAATGACCAAACCTTCCCATTAAATAATATTAAGTATTCAAATTACCTTTCTATATTCAGACGCAGACAATACTGTCAAAAAATACACCATGCCTTTAAGCTCAATCTTTTTTCATACTTGCACAGGAAACGGTTGAAGTATGGCTTTACGTATTTTTTACGGGATAATTATTTGTATTCATGGGATAAGCATAGAGTAACCATAGAGGAGAGAATATTTATTTTACCGTCACATGCTATACAGTCTATACTGATATCTCAGCAGGTTTGGCAAATCTATACCCCATAAGAAAATTGAGCATGTTAAATGTAGAAGGTTATTCTGTGATATCACTAACAGATTATCTCTTACCAGTCACATTGTATCACGGACTATACAGATAATATATAAAGTTGAACATTTTATAAATATTTAAATATAAAATAATAAAACCGTTAAATAGATAACATTTCTAAATTGAAGTGAAGTATTAAATTAATTTTGTCTACTTATCATTAAAAATCATTGGTCACAGTTTAATTTTATAAGCATTTAATGTTCAAAAATTGACAAAATATGGAAAAATCATGAATATTAGCAAATTATTTTGAGTTAAGAATTCGTAAAAATTATTCTTTTTAAATCTAAGATTTAAAAATGTAATACAGGATTGCTCATAAGTTTGTCTACCTTTATTGATAAAAAAAATCTCTACCGGAAAGTTTAATTAAATTTTTATGAGCGTTTAAAATTCATAATTGTACAACATTTGATATTCACTCGATTTCAAAAAATTTAATACAAGGCTCCTGATATATTGTTACAATAGCAGTTGAAAAATATTAATAATACACAGGCACAGTTTTTTTTTAATAGTCATTTTAAGTTAAAATTTGGACGAAATTACATTATAAAAAACCTAGAATAACTACCTATTTGATTTTTTTGTGAGTGTCGATATCGTGAATTTTGGCGGTGTGGAAAATGATGACGTGATACTGTGATTATGGTATCAGTGTTCGCGTGTAGATTGCACGATTTAAGACATACTGAAGGTAGGTATATCTTAAATCGTGGTAGTGTGCACTAATGCAGTCAGATGGAAAACTAGTGCTCTAGTGATAGAATTTTCCAAGTAGGTACCCAGTAAAACAATATTTTGTCCACAAATTTATTTTCTATTGCTTGAGGTTCGAACTCTGAATAGGTAGCGGCGTATTAATTTTCTACCTCAACCTCATCAGGTAAACGACGTGACTGTTATGAGAAATATTGATTATATAAATCCATTATAACCAAAATATAAAAAAAGGTGGGTAAGTGGATTTCGCTCTGCTGTACAGTAGGTTACAAGTGGGTCACTGTATAATGGATAGTATTAAATTTGAATTCAATGATATAATATCACTGTATAAGAAAAACAATTCTGAGCGGAGACGATTTGTCAGTCTAGTTATTAGACATACATATTATAGGTATACTTATCTATAGTAATAAAAAAAAATTGACCTATAATAGGTATCAACAATAAATTCCAAATTAATTATATCAAACATGACTCATGAATAAATCTTAGTCCGTGGTCATTACTAACCAATGTCCAAATATGTCCAATGTATCTACTACAACAAGGTACCTAAGTACCAAAACTGGCTAAACTACCGCATTAATGACTAAAAATTGAACTATTCATAATATTTTAATAATTAAGTATAAAAATAATAATTTAGTTACAAAGGTGTCGGTGCCTGTAATTTATTAAGGAGTAAAATTTAGGCAATCCAATTCACATGGAACATGCATTTGTGTGAGTATGTAAATCGATATTTTTGTGTGTGAGCTATAAGTACACGCGCAGATAAAGATAATATTTACAATGACAATATTATCGAAGCTCTATTTTGATGAACAAAAATGCTTTTACAGGTAAATCTCTCACGCCTCGTTGATATGTCGGATTTGGTCATTTTTTTTTTATGCAAGCAGTCTGTTCTATAATCAATAATGCTTGCACTATTTCTCAAGTACTTACGAATTTGATTGTTTTAATGCCGATATCGTTCTTTTTAATGACCGATAAAGACTAAAGTTACTAACATTAACATCAATTAGGTACCATAATTTCTGTAGAAAAGAGGTGGGTAAGTAGATGTCACTCTACTGTACAGTAGGTTACAAGTGGGTCACTGTATAATGGATAGTATTAAATTTGAATTCAATGATATAATATAACTGTATAAGAAAAATGATTCTGAGCGGAGACGGTATGTCAGTCTAGGTATACGGTATCTTATATACTTATCTATGGTATTAAAAAAACACTTTACCAATAATAGGTATCTATAATAAATTCCAAATTAATTTTTTATTTTTGTTTCTGTCATCACGGTTTGGGGCAGTAAAACTGCTTCGATTTTCTTCAACAGTATCTTGTTTGATGGGAAAGTGAATCTAGTTGGTGCATTCTGGAGGTCAAAGTTGAAATTTCCAAAAGTGTTCAAAAGCGCCGTGAAAAACAAGAGAAAAATTAAGGAAAAACGGGAATTTTTACGCAAAATCTGTTTTCGAGAAAATTGATTTTGGTTTTTGGTGTAACTTTAAAAAAAAATGACCGTAGATACTTGAAACTTTCACTTGTTGTTTATATTTCCATTTTCTATACATGAAAAACTTTTCAAAATATTTTGATTTGTTTTGAGCTGTTTACGGACAATTTCAGTTTCCAATTTAATTAGTTTTTTTTTCTATGAATGTCAATAAAACTTTATTTGTTGAGTAAAAATACTTGAAAATTTAATACAAGGCTCCTACTACATTGTTAAAATGACATTTGAAAAATATTAAAAATCCTTAGTCACAGTTTTTTTTTTATTAGCATTTAAAGTTCAAAAATTGACAAAGTATGGAAAAATCACGAAAATTACCTAATTATGTTGAGTTTATAATTCGTAAAAATTTTGCTTTTTAAATCTAAGATTTTAAAATGTAATACAAGATTCCTTATAAGATAATCTACCTTTATCAAACAAAAAATATCCATAAGAAAGTCAAATTAAATTTTTATGATCGTTTGAAATTCAAATTTTTACAACATTGGATATTCACTCGATTTCTCATGTAGCGATTTTCTTATTTTGTTGTAATTCAAAAACGAATAACTGTAGATACATGAAAATTTTACTGAATGTTTATATTAGCATTTCCTATACATGATAAAATTTTCAAAATATTTTGATATGTTTTAAGCTGTTTCGGTTTTCAATTTTTTTAGTTTTTTTTTCTATAAATATCAATAAAGTTTTATCTGTTGGGCCAAAAAGTGTAAAAATTTAATACAAAGCTATTGTTACAATATCAGTTGAAAAATATTAAAAATACATAGGCACAATTTTTTTTTGTAAGCATTTAAAGATCGAATTTTGACAAAGTTTATCAAATTTTAATTTGAATAATTATTTTGTAGTTAAAAATTTATAAAATGTTCAACTTTTGTACCTAAGAATTGAAAATTTAGAAGAAGATTCCACGTAAGTAATTAATTTGTTACAAAAAAAATCTAAAAAATACATTTACACAGTTTACTTTTATAGTCATTTTAAGTTCAAATTTGGACGAAATTACATATTGTATAACACGTTATAAGTACCTAATGGATATTGTGATATGATTAATTTGGAATTTATTATAGGTACCTATTATAGGTCAATTTTTTTTAATACCATATTATGTCTTATACCTAGACTGACATACCGTCTCCGCTCAGAATCGTTTTTCTTATACAATGATATTATATCATTGAATTCAAATTTAATACCATCCATTAGACAGTGACCCACTTGTAATCTACTGTACAGCAGAGCGACATCCACTTACCCACCTTTTTTTTTAAAATTATACTGATGGCTATCCGTTTCCATATTTTGATATTATATTATGATATAAAATAAACTTTTACTTTGCAGACAAAAGGACAGTCAAATAAGTAACTAAAACAGTAAAAAAAACCAAGCCTGGGCATAAATGAGTTAAAAAGTTAGTTTTAATTTTTTAACATTTTACTGTAGCATTAGCATAATTTTTAATTTAACTGATTTTTATACTTAAGATTTTTATACAATGAACTTTTAATCAAATCCAAGTTATGTTAATTATTTTTCAGTTATAAATTTATAAAAGTTTTTCTTCTCATAGCTTAAAAATATCATATATGTTTTTCTACCTAAAACAAATAAAAAAAAAGTGTACTGAACATTATTGAATTACAGAACATTATTTTTTTTGAGTGCTTGAACTTTTACGATGTTTGAAATTCAGCAGTAAATTATCGAATTCCCATTAATTGATTTTTGATATTTATTGTTGTAGGTATTACCAAAGCGAATAACTGTAGACTCTTGAAATGTTCATAAAATATTTACAATATTATTTTCCATACATGGTAAAATGTTCAAACTATTTTGACTCATTTTGAACTATTTATAGCGATAATTTTTTCAAATTTTGTAAATTATTTTTCAGTTATGAATGTATTACAGTTTTTCTTTTTATAGCTAATATTACACATTTTAATATATGGTTCCCAACAAGTTTTTTTCTCAGTCAAAAAGAAAAAGTTTACCGGAAATGTACGCTACCTATTTATTATATAGCCATGGATCGAAAACTACTATATAGCAGGAACCATTTTTGTCCACCTTTTCCTTATTTGTGTCTGCCATCACTATTTGGGTAAGTAAAAACGCTTCAATTTTCTTGTAGGAAAGTGAATCTAGTTAGTTCTTTGGGATAAAAAATAAAAATTCCAAATAGTTTTTAAAAGCGTCAGTAAAAACAAACAAAATAGGTACAAGGAAAAACTGAGATTTTTACGCAAAACCAGTTTTCGATAAGATTAATTTTGTTTTTTGTGCAACTCAAAAATAAAATACTGAATATAGATGACATTTTCACAGAATGTTTATATATCAACAATTTCTATACTGTAACAGAAAATGCCAAATGGCCATATGCTATTATCAATAGTAAATATAGACATGATGTAATTTGTATAGATGAACCTCATGGTATGAATTCCTATCACTTTAATTTAACAACACTCTTAGTACTTGATGATATGAGAGAAGGTTTTCATGTGCCTTTATGATTAGTAATCGTATCAATGAAGCAGTACTGACAATATTTTATTCTAAAATAAAATCATTAACAGGACAATTGCAACCCAATGTATTTATGTCCGATATGGCTGAAAGTTTTTCCAATGCATGGATTGTTGAAATGAAACGTCCAAAACATATATAATCTATGTTGATCGTGCCTGGAGAAAAAATTTAGTTTAAATCAAATCTAAATATAAGTAATGTGAAACATACAAACTTTTGAGGACTTTACTTCATGAACAAGATCCAAAAGCCTTTGAAATAATTTTTGAAGAAGCTATAAACCAATATTGTCAGCTAATGATGACACTGTTGATTTTTCTAATTATTTTGTTAATAATTATGGTACATGTATTGAATCTTGGGCTTACTGTTATTGTCTTCATGCAGGAATAAATATAAATATGAATATCGCAAGAATGCACTGGACTCTGAAATATATTTATTTAGAAAGTAAAAAAGTTAAACAACTTGATAAGTCTATACATGCGTTATTGAAATTTTTTAGAGACAAATCTATAGACAGACTTATTGCACTTCATAAAGGAAAATTTACTTCTAAAATTAAAGAATTAAGAAAATGGCACAAAAATAGTCTAGAAATTTCACCTAATAATGTGCTTAAAAATGGAGATTGTTGGATTGTGATGGCAAGTGGTCATGATGACATGTACACTGTATATAAATTGAAAAACTCCCGTGATTGCCAAATCGTTTGTGATGAATGCAAAACTTGTATTCATTGTTTTTCATGTACATGTATAGATAGTGCAATTAAATTTAATTTTTGTAAACATATCT
>NC_042493.1:120630807-120636126 GCF_005508785.2 Acyrthosiphon pisum
AGCTATTTTAGTACCGAACGAAATTGAAAAGAATAATATAAGTGCATCCTTATTGTTGATGAACGAAAGAAAGTAAGACACCTGAGATAAGTGTTAAATTTTAAAAATGGTAAATGCCTATTATGCGTAGAAAATTTATTAACTATTCAATTTTTTTTATTTAAATTAAATTATTTTACCTAATTATTGTTTATTATTATTATGACAATTAATGTGAACCCAACTATATTATACTTACCAATTTGAATATTGATATTTTATTTTAACTATTTAGCTGTGTCTATACAAGAAATTGTTTGTTGTGTATTATGACGTGTATTGTGTATACCAATTATATTGTAATTATTATTTATTTATTATTATTATGACAATTAATGTGAACCAAATTATATTATACTTACCAATTTGAATATTGACATTTTATTATAACTATTTAGCTGTATCTATACAAGAAATTATTTGTTGTGTATACTTATTATTTTGTAATTATTATTGAAGTAAACTTCTTTCTAGAGGTTTGGTTGGAAAAAAAATTCTAACGAAAAATGAAACGACACATTTGTTCATTTATTTATTTTGCAAGTTATGTACGGCTTGCATATTTAATTTTATCGTATTGATTTTTCTCACTCTCTTCCTAATTCACTTAGAATATCACGGGCCCCAATACTTATGAAAGAAGTTTTACTTCCCCAGAGTGTAATGGTGGACTCACACACTCGTTTTCTTATTTATTATTATTATGACAGTTAATGTGAACCTAACTATATTATTATACTTACCAATTTGAATATTGACATTTTATTATAACTATTTACATGTATCTATGCAAGAAATTGTTTACCAATTAGATATTGTAATTGAACATTTGAATTACTAATAATTATTTTTATGAACTATGAATGTTTGTTAATATTTTTTGATATTTAATTATTTAACATTTCATAATCTCTTGAGATAATAATATCACATAATAAATATTTTCTGTGATAATACTGATAAATGTTTGCGAAGATAAGAGGTACGATTATAAGAGCATAAGGCCGCCATCTTGCAGCCATTCGGCGTTTTCTGTCTCTAGCCGCTTGTTCCACACAATAGCTATTATATTGAGTACAAAATTGTTACATTACCCAATGTGAGGTTAGAGTGAACAACACACATTTATTGAAAACAAAGCGACACGAAATTATAAAAATAATTTTACATTTAACTAATTCAAACACACTGTATCCTAATTTTTTAAATAATTCAAAGGCGTAATGTCAGTAAAAGAAATGGATGCATTGTATACTCAACGCAAGTATGTTGTCAACGATTTTAGCTTCATTCAAAATAAATATTAGTACCTAACACATTTTTGTATTCACTTTTTAGAAATGAAGTTTCGTGTGATATTCAATTTGGAACGGTTGATGGTACTTTAGTGTACGGACATAAAATTGATTTGATATCAGGTAGTACATATTATTTTCGTGCAATACTAAGTAATTTTAATGAGACCAATAAAGATCTTGTTTAGTATTTAGTATTTATTTATTTTAACTTACAATATACTACATACATGTTATATAATATTTACATATTTCTATATTAAGTTGATACCTACTCCTTGTAAGCAAAGCTTGTGGCGGAAGAAGGGAGTCTTTTACATACTTATTTGTATTATTACACACTTAATAAGTATAGCTTCAAATTCATTTTTAAACATAATAAAAAATAATAACTTATTGATAATATCTATAACAAAACAAATCAAAATAAATATACAATAATAATAATGAGACACTAGTCAAACGATCGCATTTACATATTTTTAATTGCTAATTTAAATTTATTTACATTATAATATATTTGCTTAATTTCCATAGGTAGTTGGTTAAACGATTTAACAACCTTAATTTATATAGTAGTTTGACATTAATGTGGTATTTAGTTTAATTAGTCTTAAATTTCCATTGTTCTCTCCTCTAGTTTATACTCGAGTTTATATATATTATGGTAATATAATGGTAATATAATCACTTTTATTCGTGAACACTTTAATGATTGATCAATTTTTATTCAATTGTTCTAATGTTAATATTTTCAATTTAATAAATAGATCATTGATTTGAACCACATTAATGCAGTTTTGGGTACTATAATAATTTTTCATTAGGACTCTTCTTAGCATTCTCTGAGTTATCATTAATGGTTCTAATACATTGTTATAAGCTGATCCCATATCAAACCATACATTAATATGGATTGGACTAACGCAAAGTAGGTATATCATTTTCAGACTAGGAAAATCTAGGACGTTTCATAATTTCTTAAAAAATAACATTTCCTTATTCAATTTATTACCATTTCAACGTATGGTTTCCATTTTAGGTGCTCATCAAATATTACACCTAAATACTTGGCTGAAACAACTCTGGATAAATATTTACAATTTGAGTTACATCTGTCAGTTATATCCAAGTTATATTACTTATTTTACAGTTATTGTTATGTAATTTAATTATAATTTGTTCTGGCTTGTTAGAACTGGATAATGCAAAGGGTATAAATACTGATTTATCTTTATTTTACATTAAGCTATTTTTATCATAACAGTTATTAACTAATATTAGTCCTGCGTTTGCTTTGTTTTCCACTTCCTTCCAAGTTTCCCCCTTCAAAAATACAACCGTATCATCTGCAAAAGCTAGTATATTATTATCTAAATTTAATAAATCATTTATATAAATGGTAAATAATATCGTAAATATATACTGTCCCTTGTGGAATACCATATTTTACTGTACACGGATCACTTATTTTATCACTAATTTTTGTTGATTGAGATCTATTTAAGAGATACGATTTAAACCACAACCATAGAGTGTTATAACATAATACAATTTTCAATTTTTTTAGTAATAAATTGTTTTCTATTGAGTCAAAAGCTTTAGCTATATCTAAGAATATGCCTAAGCATATTTTACCTTTGTCTAAAAATTTGTAGATTACATTCGAAAAATAAGAAATCGGCAAACCATATTGCCTCTAAATCCAAATTGTTTATCACTTAGTTTTGTTATCAAAAGTGAACCGGTTTAATTGCATCTTAGTACATTTTTCAATAACTTTGGCTATGGTAGAAATTAAAGAGATTGGTCTATAATTATGTAGTTCTCTTGTATCAGCTGCTTTATATATTGGACATATAACAGTTTATTTTATATATGTGTGGGAATATACCTTTTTCAAAACTCAAATTAATTAAGTGTGTAAGTGGTTTCATAAGAAAATTAGACTCCACCGTTTTACAACTATTAGTAGATTAATATCTATACTGGAGAATTATATAGACAAAGAAAATGTATAGGTATAATTAACAATTTGATTAGTCATATACTAATATAAAATTGTTTTAAATGTATATTGTTGATTTTAAAAGTTTTATACTATCTGCACACACTTACAGTTATATTTTGTAAGTGCTACAAGTGCTGAGTTTTTACAACAACTGGATGCATCAAATTGTCTTGGTATCAGAGCATTAGCTGACTTACATAACTGTGCGGAATTGTTATCAAGCTCTGATGCATTAGTAAAATTTTTTTTTTTATGTGTCAACTTTAAAAATATATTGAATTTTAATTACGTTTGTTATAGGAGTAACTATATAAGATGGTTTATTGTATGTTATAGGCGGAGAATTTCATGGTACCTTAGAAATTTACAACCCAATCACCAAAACTTGGACAATGGATATATTGTCAAAACAAGAAATTTATGGCGGAGTAGACGTTAATTGACCATCACATCATAAATAATCAGCATAAAACAGAATGGTCTCAGTGTTGTCAGCATTCTGTACATATTTATGTATAATTTATGATTAAACGTGTATTGTTCTATACATTTTTGTTTTTGTGAATGTTTTATAATTTAAATTCGCAAATTAATTAAATAAGTTATACAGTTAATTAGGTTGCACTGTTGCAGTATACTAGCAAAGCATTGTAATATTTATTATTTACGTTATAATATCTTATTGATTCTTAGTGGAGTAATCAATGTATTGATATAACAATGACCTATGCTTTTTTTTGTGTGTGTGCATCTGTAAACAAAAATTAATAAGAAAAAACGCTTAGATATTCAATTTTGGCGGTGATTTCTGTAAGGAAATGCATTATACTCGGTACTTTTTAAATCAACTTTAAACATTGAAGATTCCCAGAACTTTTCTAAATTTCTAGGAAAAACATAACAAAAAAAAGGTGGGTAAGTGGATTTCGGTCTGCTGTACAGTAGGTTACAAGGGGTAACTGTATAATGGATGGTATTAAATTTCAATTCAATGATATAATATCATTGAATAAGAAAAACGATTCTGAGCGGAGGCGGTATGTCAGTCTAGGTATAAGACATAATATTATATATGGTATTAAAAAAAATTTACCTATAATAGATACCTATAATAAGTTCCAAATTAATCATATCACAATATACATTAGGTACTTATAACGCGTTATACAATATGTAATTTCGTCCAAAATGACTATAAAAGTAAACTGTGTAAATGTATTTTTTAGATTTTTTTGTAACAGAATTAATAACTTATGTGGAATCTTCTAAATTTTCAATTCTTAGATACAAAAGTTGAACATTTTATAAATTTTTAACTACAAAATAATTATTCAAATTAAAATTTGATAAATTTTGTCAAAATTCGATCTTTAAATGCTTATAAAAAAAAATTGTGCCTATGTATTTTTAATATTTTTCAACTGATATTGTAACAATATATCAGGAGCTTTGTATTAAATTTTTACACTTTTTGGCCCAACAGATAAAACTTTATTGATATTTATAGAAAAAAAAACTAAAAAAATTGAAAAACGAAAATGTCCGTAAACAGCTTAAAAAGAGTCAAAATATTTTCAAAATTGTATGGTGTACATGAAATGCTAATATAAATATTGAGTAAAATTTTCATGTATCTACAGTTATTCGTTTTTGCATTACAACAAAATAAGGAAATCGCTACATTAGAAATCGAGTGAATATCCAATGTTGTAAAAATTAGAATTTCAAACGATCATAAAAATTTAATTTGGCTTTCTTATAGACATTTTTTTTTTGATAAATGTATAAAATCTTACAAGGAATCTTGTATTACATTTTCATATCTTACATTTAAAAAGAAAAAATTTTATGAATTTCTAACTCGAAATAATTTGCAAATTTTCGTGATTTTTCCATATTTTGTAATTTTTCGAACTTTAAATGCTTTATAAAAAAAAAACTGTGACGAACGATTTTTAATTATTTTTTCATCTG
>NC_042493.1:120636176-120638824 GCF_005508785.2 Acyrthosiphon pisum
AAAAATAAAAAAACACACATCATTGTAAAATCAATACATTCATCGTTCCACTCAGAATCTAAAATTTGGTAAGTGGGTATTGTTTTGTTGTACAGTAGGTACTTAGAAGGACTGAGACACGATTGAGCATAAAACACCTTTTTTGCGACACAATTGAGCCAAATAGTCAGTGTATCAAAGGAAATCGGAATACAAAAGAAAACACGATTGAGCATAAAAAACTCCAACGTTGTCATTTTAAACTTTATTATACAAAAATAATTATAATAATTTAAAATATAACATATCAAAAAAAACAAGGCTGGGCAAGTTAACGATTTATTTTAACTCGTTAAGTTAAGTTATTTTAAAATAGTTAAGTTAAGTTCATAGGTACTCGTATTTTTTTTTTCGTTAACTCATTAAGTAAAGATTTAACTTTGAAAAAAAAGTAATTTAACTTAATGTAAAGTTAAAATTTGCTAATTTGCAAGAATGAAAAATTCCAGACACATAATATGGTTTATTAGATAGTTTTATTTATGTTCAAAAAAATTACTGGGGAAATTTAAAATGATACATCAAAGTAAAAACACAACATTTGCATTATTCTTCGGATGAAAATTTACTTAATTTAGATATTTTTGAAATAAAATTAATTTGAAGCTAACATGTTAATCTTGAAAAAAAGTAACTTATTAAGCTAAAAGTTAATTCGAAAAAAAAAGTAACGAGTTAATTTATTAACTTAATTTTAACTTTTAACTCATTAATACTAAGTACTTGCAAAGAAATAACATGATTTCATTGTCAATAATATAGTCACATTTCACAAATCTATTTGATAATAATAATAATAATAGTTATGAAATAACAATAAAATCAAAATATGGTACAAATTAAAAAAAAATACCACATGGTTTATAAGTCAAGAGTACTATAGAGTATATGGTGATCGAACACTGATATTATTTCTAAAATAGTTTTGGAATTACATCTTAACATCTTTTATTTTCCTCCGATTTTAAATGTTTAATAGGTCGGAAATTTATTACTCCGGAACTAATTTATTAATCGATCACATTGTCGATAAAGCTGGGCACAGCTCACGACTCGCGTCTGATATAATAACTGTTGTAATAATACGTGAAAATAATAAATTACAACATTTCGGCCATGTGAATGTGGCAACTCGCATAAAATAGTCTATACTCAATTGTGTCGCTAAAAAGGATATGCTCAATCGTGCTTTACCACTTAGAAGGGTCACAGTAATGTATTGTTTAAATTAGAATTGAATGATAAAAATCATTGTAGGTATACAAGAGGATACTTTATAAACAACGTAAATCGTAACCAGCTGCAGTTACCGATGTACCTAAATGGTCTAAACTAATATAAAACGTGCGCATAAATGCATAATTAAGTTTCAGATCAAAGTTTCAGTCGATTTGAACGTAATAACCTACAATAGTGCTCGCCTAATATAATATGGCTTTTACAAAACCACTCGTAAATATCTTTATTTATTTTTAGATTGAAGCGAAGGATCGGATCTATTGGTTTTACAATGATGTTTGTATTTATTTTTTTGTCTATAGACACTTTTTGGGATAGGAAACTTCGTCCAAAAGTAACATACCGTCACTCTATACATCAGACATTTATAAATTGTCCCTTTGAAAACGACAAGGCGTGGCATTTAAGACATATAAAGAATAAACTGATCAGAAACGCTATTACGCTAACCACCAATTGAGAAAAAATAAAATATTTTATAGTTGGTTAATACCACAGACCGCCATACAACAAGTTTAAAAATTATATAGTCAGCAGTACTCTACTAACTAGTTACTACCACAACGGAAAGGGTTAATGTAGGCATTTTAATTTTTCTAATGTATTTAGTTAATTAGTAAAAAATATTAACAACAATTATTATGTTTGGTAAAAGCTTGAAAAAAAAAATTACAATAATGTTACACTTGTATAGCAATTTAAAAATATCGAAAATAAAGTCACAAATTATTGTTTAAAGTTTAAACTATAACGCAATACGTCAAAATTAGTAAAATATGCAAATTATTTTGTAGTTATACAGTAGTGAATTCTAATAGCTAAAACTATTAAATTTAAAACAATGTTTCTCAGAAGTTTGTCCAACAGTAATCTAAAAATTCCAAAAAAACATACACACACTTTATTTTGTTGACATTTCAAGTTCATATTTTGACAAATTTGGATACTTAAATAATTTGTTATACCTATCTCAAAGTTCAATTGGTTTTATTTTTTTATTTAGCTAATTGTAAATAAAATCAAAATTTTCGGACTAGTTTTTTAACACTAAAACCACAAAAGTATTATAATATTTTAACATTGAATTTTTAAATTTATTAATACCACTAGATAGTGCTAAGACTACCACAATCTGTACGTCATATTATTATATTTTTGCTCTATTGGTTCCAAAATAGAACACCAGAATTCGCCATGATAATTATTTAGGTGAAACAAAAATGACAACTTAGTTTTATTTAGTGCACACGATGAAAAGTAACATATTATCGTGAACACTCAAATACTTTTTCGAAGGTCACCTCTATTCCAAAGCCTTCTTGCCTCTCTGTACCTACATGGCTACATATTATTTAGTTTAGTTTTCATAT
>NC_042493.1:120638874-120640344 GCF_005508785.2 Acyrthosiphon pisum
TTTCAAAAGACTTGTTTTTTTATGCTTAAAACGATGGTGTAATTTTTTTTTTCCCGGAAACTATTATTTTAGAAGTTATAGCCTTCCAAAGTTTACGATTTTACGTTTACGCGCATGCGCGCAACGCTACTTGACTGCCACGCGCGCCTATAACAAATTTTTTTTTTTACGTATTTTAACAAGTTTTGGGACATAGTCAGTTTTGGGTAAGTAATATTGTTAATCACGTCATTATTATGGTGAAATATAAACTATAGTTGAGTACCTAATTAGACTAGGTATATTAGCCCAATTAAAATAAATAATAAATAAATACTGTAAAAATGTTAAATATATTTGATACTAATTTTAAATTTATACTAATTATAAATTATATCACACAATCATCATCTCCACTGAGTGACTCATTTTCACTGTCTGACACCTCAGTTTCCTCTATCTCCACAGAATCAATTTTTGTTGCATCATAGATAGATCCAGCCATTTTAAAAAAATATAGCTTAATAGGTAACCATTATCAGTCGGTCATCTACCTGCGAAGATAATGGCTTTTTAACAACTTTGTTTAATTCCGAGGCCTACCCAAGGTGGTTTTGCACAGCAAATCGGGGGATATTTTCGTTTTTAATTGTCCGAGCGAGCGTAGCGAGCGAGTGACCCCGCTCGGTGACTCGGTGCACCAAAAATGCAATTTTCTTAACCCTGTGACCCACTTGGGGAGGTGTTGCACAGCAAGTCGGTGGATATTTTCGATTTGCGGAGCGGAGCGACGGCGCCGAGGAGCGTAGCGACGAGTGCCGCTAGCACCGCATCACTGTACGATGTTTTTTCAAATTGGTGGCTCGGTGCAACAAAAATGAAATTTTCTCAACCCTGTGACCCACTTGGGGAGGTGTTGCACAGCAAGTCGGGGGATAAATTATTATTGTACCATCGTTTTAAACAGGTTAGAATACGTAAGTACAAAAAAATAACAAAAATAGTCCTCCGCGTGGCATTATAGTAGTGTTGCGCGCATGCGCATAAACGTAAAATCGCAAACTTTGGAAGGCCATAACTTCTAAAATAATAGTTTCCGGGAAAAAAAAAATTACACCATCGTTTTAAGCATAAAAAACCAAGTCTTTTGAAAAAAAAAAATTTGAAAATCGTGAGGGGGTTGGAAAAGTAGATTTGTTCCGATTTTTCAATACACTTCAGAACGAATCAATTCATATCAATAATTCTGAAAATAAAAACAATATGTTGATTCAACAAGGTAATTTAAGTAGAATAGCGTGTGAAATGGCAGAGAGAAAACAAAGACAGATAGAGATTACAGGACGCATTGAACAAGACGAAATTTTGAAACAAGTAATTAATTTACAAATTGATATATTTTATATTTTTATAGAAAAGGTTGACGAATATGAGTTATATTTTAACTGATTTGTTTTGAGGAACAGATTTTTCTACCACTCTGGCCATGAT
>NC_042493.1:120642497-120642987 GCF_005508785.2 Acyrthosiphon pisum
CAATTCGACAGACTGCGGAAAAGACATCATTAAAAGCCACGATGAAGTCGTGCAGAAAGAGGTTTTACAATATCGGGTATGTTTTGTATATACTTTTTATTCTGTTACAGATATGTTATTATGTTTGATTTTTATATTAATTTCAAGGAGTGACAGAATAATTGCAAACGATATTATGTCTAATGGCATAATACCATTAGCACACAGAGTTATATCGGGAGAAAGACAACCCAAATAATTAGTGTAATAATAAACAGTCTGCAATAGATATTCACTAATGGTTCTCAACTCAAGACTTTTGAAAACTGTAGGTAAACATTATTATCAATTTATAAATTAGTTATAATAATTTTCTCTGTAAACTTAAAGTGACAATTAAACTATAGATTGTTTGTGGAAAATACTGAAACAGTTATATGAAATAAATGTAAACGGTGCATCTCCATATTACCTGGGCGACTAGACAACTTAAAGAAGAGTGGTGGAGATC
>NC_042493.1:120643087-120644096 GCF_005508785.2 Acyrthosiphon pisum
TTTTACTATAAAATTCTATATACATTTATCAAAGCTTACAAATTGCTCAAAATATGACATAAAAATGAAAATAATGTCCTTAAAAATGAAATAAAAAATATTTTTTTTATAAATTTATTTAACATTACAAATTACTCAAAATGTATTGAATTGTATAATTAGAGCGTTTTTGATGTTATCAAAAGTAAATGAACGACTATTATCTGTTAATAAATATTTATATTTTCAAAAACTTCTCTCCACGTCCACTGAAGTGATTGGGGCAAATCTGAAATGGGCAAAATCATCAGAACTGAAATGTAGGTACAATATTATTATTTTTCTATAACACTGATGATAAAACAAAAAAAGGTGGGTAAGTGGATGTCGCTCTGCTATACGGTAGGTTACAAGTGGGTCACTGTATAATGGATAGTATTAAATTTGAATTCAATGATATAATATCATTGTATAAGAAAAACGATTCTGAGCGGAGACGGTATGTCAGTCTAGGTATAAGACATACATATTTAGGTATACTTTATCTATAGTCACCCCCCACCCGGGCATAGCAGATACCCACGGGTGCCCAATCAAAAATTCTGCCAAACTCATTACACACGTGTAAAAACCCCCTACCATTACAAAACCTACTACATACAATCATAAAACCCCACAATCAGCTAATGGCCATAGTCGCCGGGCTTTAAAGATCAATAAAAAAAAAAAAAATATTAAGATAAGCATTGTGATAATAATATTGTATACTCATGATAATTATGTATTTTTTTTTTACCAATTAAATTATCATTTATTAATAATCCTTTTTATATTTACATAGAAGTTTATACCTGTGTATCATTTAATTAGAGTATATTAATTAGAGAATTAAGCAGAGTTCATATCATTAAACACAAACATAAACTAGTAATCAAGATGACAATAAAGAAATAAGTTATAAAAAAATTGTAAATTTTGTACCTAGTAATAAAATTTAGAGACAGTGATTTCTGATCAAAAATATTGTACT
>NC_042493.1:120644146-120646423 GCF_005508785.2 Acyrthosiphon pisum
TTGATAATACTATACAACTATCTGTTGTTAAAATATTAACTGTAAACGATTTATTTATAAAACCAGTGCCCAGTAGACAAGTTGGAATTTATTTAATTAATACCAATCGTATATCAAGTCCTTATAATATTGTTTTAAACACTGTAAAATATAAATGTTTTTTCTCTCAGCTTATGAATAATCAAGCTGTTGTGATTTCTTTGTGCCACAATGTGTAATTGTTTAATATAGTTTGTAGTTAAACAATATATATATATATATGTATAATGTTTAAATATTTAATTGTTTGTCAACATGAAAATATATTATAATATAATATATTTTCATTATGTAATTTAAGTCAAATAAATGTAAAAATGTATAATTATGGGTTATAGAGCTTAAACTTCAAGTCTGTATTTTTATTTTAAAATCAATAATTTTGTAACATTTTACTCAAGTTTATACAATATACTAATATTATTTAGGTACCCAACTATTTTGTTGTTGAGTTATTGAGTTATTAACAACTAGGTAATAGATAATGTAATACACTGTTGTATATATAGCTTTTACATCCAGTACCATATAGACTTGTAAGCATTTTTCAATTAAAAGTGAAATCATATAATATCAGAACCATACCTATATTAGGTATATAATTTTAAATAATATTAAATTTAAGTGTTTTTTATTCAACTTACCAATAATCAAACAAATGTAATCTCATTGTGCCATAATGTGTAATATACATGTTTACTAATATTCATTTTATATTTTTATTTATGTTTGATGTGGGCGTTCATTTTAAAATAAATTTATTTATGGTACCTATGAATTGAAATTTTATATTTTATTTGTAAATTTTATTTAAACTAATGTAATAAATGAGTATATTTTATATATTTATGTAATTGTTACAAATACTTTGTATAAAATAAATATCTATGAGTAATAGTGTGTCCATGGGTTATTCAATTTAATAAATTAATGATAATTGTTAGACAATAATTCGTTATTTATTTATATAATTTTTTATAATAATTAAACTTTAGTATGAAATTATAGGTATGAGGATGGGGGGGGGGGGGGGTATCTACCAAATGTACCTTTAAAGTTACAAAGAAAACATACTAGGAAATAGTATATTGTGTGGCAAGGGCGGGAAATGGCCTTCCCGCGCGAGCCACACATACTATTTTTTGTCACGCCCCTGCGTTCATGGAAAAGGTTATGCAAGGATCTATGCAACAATTATAGACTATTCTACCATAGAACAATATAGAAGCGAAACTCGATCAGCTGATGGGTGAAGTGTTTACCTATGATCTGAAGTCCGAACAATGAAACTGTTTCCGTAACACTGACATGATGTTATACCCGTATTGAAAAACCGTTTCCGCCTAATTGGCAGGGTATTCTGCGCGGGGTCGGGTTGTTTCCACTGTTTACTTTTATCATAGATTACGTATGCCACGCCGTGTTCAAGGTTACAATCGCCTGATTCGGCCAATTCACAGAGTTTCATACCCCTGATTCTACAAAATATGTTTAAATGTTAATGCGTCATGCAAGGAGGTTATACTATAAATTTAAGATGCAACCAAAAGTTTATGTTTTGGAAGGACCGTGGTAGGTATACATTTTAGTTTCTGGTTGTGCAGGGGATACGCGCCCGGCAGCCGGAACTTTTGGGGATTTCCTCTTTTCCGCCCGCTGGACGGAAAAAGGTTGCTTTCGAACGCTTCAACCGTGGTCGAAAACCAAACTTTCGGTGCAGGCGTGACAAAAATAATATTTCAAACTATTCATCGATAGTACCTACAAACATCCCGGGAATAGTTTTTAGAAAAATATTATTGTAGTGATTCAAAAAAACCATTCAGGTATCATAAATCTGAATACCGTTACATAATGTTTTATACAATGTTACAAACAACATGACATAAGGTGTTTCTGGAATGTATTTGGAATTCATATGGAAGTTCCAAAGGAATATTCCATAGTTCCATGGGAATTTTTTTTTACATAACTGTAACGGTTTTTTGCACAGTGGACTCTCCTTGTAAGATTGAAAGTTTTAAATTATTTGCTTGACTTGAGGTATCACTATCGGCCAATTACTAATAGTGTCTAAGGAATCAATGACACATTCCAAAATTATTATTGACGATAATTTTGTCGACTTGTCGTGCTATATAATTTATTATTCGTACCGTCGGCAGTTTGCCGAAAGTCTCTTATCGCAACAATTTTGCCAAAACAAAATACCAATATAAAAAAAATTTCGTTTGGGGG
>NC_042493.1:120647315-120648663 GCF_005508785.2 Acyrthosiphon pisum
AGCATGTTGCTTAATATAGTTTTATCGTGTGTTTTTAGGTAGCAACTCAAGCCAAAAATGTGTTCCTATGGGTGTTTATAAAAAGGCAACTTCTGCAGATAATCAAATATCAAATAATTCTACTATATCTTGTAGTAATTTTACTAACATTATATCAAGTGAGTTAATATATATATGTTTGGTAAAACAGTATTAAAGATATAAATATAACATAATTATATGACGTTTTACCAAAAAAATAACCGAAATCTAGAAAGCGTAAAAAATTGTATTTTAGCTGATTATATAAAACATTTTGCGGTGCAGTTTAATCTTCGTTAAACTGTAAGAAAATAAAAATATAAGACTTGTGATTATTTATAATTTATTTGTGTGCAAGTAATATTATAATTTAACTGTTTTAATAAATTATTAATATTATTTTGTATAACTGCAGTAGGTATACTGTACAACTAGCTACTGTAGCGACGATATTGTACTGTGAAACGCGGTCTCCGGTCACTATAGAGTACGTATTGATACCGTAGAGTGGCTACGCCGTGTTGCAACAGTCGATCGTTGATACGATTCTGGCTTATGGTGTATTCTGGTAATATCATCACTAGGGCTGGGATTTGTATGTAAATACATATTTTTAGTAAAACATGATAAATTAATTATTGCAAATGATAAATTCGTTTCACGTGATTTGCAATAAAATAAGACATATTTTACATATTTTTACATATTTCGTCATAAATACATATTTTTACATACTTTGTAAAATGTTCGCTTTTTTTTACATATTTCGTAAATTTTGACCATTTTGGTGGCTCAGTAATATTTTACATTTTTATTTCAATAATGGTACTCGGCAAATTGTAAGTGTATTATGTATATAGGAAATAAGTAGGTTAAAATAAATATTAATAACTTGATTTTAGTTTATCTTATCTGCTTCTGTTCGATAACCATAATGATCTTAGATTATACTTTATGTTCAACAATTATTTGACAAAATATTCTTACGAATTTACAACAGTACCCATCAGACTATCAGTTCTTGTGTTCATTCATTTGATTCAAAATGGTCCTATTTGGGTTTCTATTGATGACTAAGTCATTGTTAAGAACAAATCGCCTTACATTTAATTTTGAAAATTTAAAACAATATGTGGTTTGTCATTGTTTCACTTTAAATTGATTAAACATTAATTGTATTTCAATTTAACGACATATTTTTTTTTAATATTGCATATTTTTTAATTTTTACCACAAAATATTATATTTTTTAAATTATATTAATTAGACATAAAAAACAATTAATTGTACCTGTTATTCAAAAATTATTTAGAATTGTATTTTAATT
>NC_042493.1:120648713-120658255 GCF_005508785.2 Acyrthosiphon pisum
TTAAAACTTTAACATAATTTTTTTTATTTTTCCTAGTACATATTTTTTATTTTATACTACATATTTGGCAATTTTAATTACATATATATGTACATATTTTTGGTTTTTTATTACATATAAATCCCAGCCCGTAATCATCACTATGTATGAAATTATTATTTGCTAGGTATTACTATATAATGCATAGGGTTAAGGATATTGGAGCATAGAATATTTTAAGTAGTAAACTCAACCCCTTTACTAGGTTACGTAGGAAAAATAATTGATGTTTTAAAACTAAATGTAAGTGTATAAAATAAAAATATTTTATAACTTTTCAAAATTTTAACATATTTTTTAAACCTTATTTAAAAATCAAAAATCTGTTTCCTACATAACCCAGAAAAGGAGATGATGAGTTCATACGTATTTTTAAAATAATAGTTGGACATCGGGAAGTACATAAACTAATCTTTCGCTCATTGGTCTAAAACTACAAAAAATACGGTGTGCTCCAACAGCCTTAACCTACTAAGTCAATAGGTCTATGCTGGCTAATAACAGGAAAAATATCAATATGGTAACCTTGCAAGGCTGGGAAAATATGAAAATAACAACTCATTTTGTTGAACGACACCGTGTATCTTCGATGAAAAACGTGTACTATAAACGTAAATAAATATTATAATCTTTTTCGAGTAATTTATAACTGAGAATAATAATGTTACGTATTTTTTTTTTTAGATTGAAGACGATAATTTTATAATTAATCAAGAAAAGAAAAAAAGTTAATAACAAGATGCAATATTATTTCGTATTTATCACTTTAATGGTGCTTAGTGTGTGTGGCAACGTTATTAAATTTAAAGGGAAGCCAATCAGTAAGTACCAAGTTTAAAATGTATAAAAACTATAATTATTTTAGATTCTGAGTGGAACGATGAATGTATTGATTTTACAATGATGTGTGTTTTTTTTTAATTTTTAATTTATTTTTTTTTGTGTCTGTGTACACGATAAGTAGTCGAAATAATGCTTCGATTTTCAACTTCAGTATCTTGTTCGATTGGAAAGTGAATATCGTTGGTGCATTGGGGAGGTCAAAATTTAAAATTCCCAGTAATTTTCAAAAGCGCCAAGAAAAACCAAAGAAAAATTAAGGAAAAACAGGAATTTTTCACAAAATTGAATTTGGTTTTTGGTGTAACTTGGTGTAACAAAAAATGACCGTAGATACATGAAATTTTGACTGAATGTTTATATTAGCATTTTCTATACACCATAAAATTTTCAAAATATTTTGACTTATATTGAACTCTTTACGGACATTGTCACTTTTCATTTTTTTTTAGTTTTTTTTCTAAAAACATCAATAAAATTTTATTTGTTGATTAAAAAAGCTTGAAAATTTAATAAAAGGCTTCTAGTATATTGTTTCAAAAGCAGATGAAAAATAGTAAAAATCCTTGGTCACAGTTTTTTATTATAAGCATTTAAAGTTCAAAAATTGACAAAATATGGAAAAATCCCGAAAATTAGCAAATTATTTTGAGTTAATAATTCGTAAAAATTTTTCTTTTTAGAACTAAGATTTTAAAATGTAATACAAGATTCCTTATAGGTTAATCTACCTTTATAAAAAAAAAAAATGTCTATAAGAAACTCAAATTAAATTTTTATGAGCATTTGATATTCCTATTTTTACAACACTTGATATTCACTGGATTTATCATGTTATGATTTTCTTATTTTGTTTAATTAAAAAACAAATGACTGTAGATACTTGAAAATTTCACTGAATTTTTATATTAGAATTTTCTATACACGATAAAAAATTTGAAAATAACTTGACTCTTTTTGAGCTGCTAACGGACATTGTCATTTTGCAATTTTTTAAATTTTTTTTTCTATAAAATATCAATAAAATTTTATTTATTGGTAAAAATGCGTGAACATTTAATGCAAGGCTCCTGATATATTGTTACAATAGCAATTGTAAAATATTAAAAATACATAGGCACACATTTTTTTTATAAGCATTTAATAATCGAATTTTGACAAAATTTATCAAATTTAAAATTGAATAATTATTTTGTAGTTAAAAATTCATAAAATGTTCAACTTTTATACCTAAGAATTGAAAATTTAAAACAAGACTTCACGTAAATATTTAATTCTGTTACCAAAATTCTAAGAAATGCATAAGCACAGTTTATTTTTATAGTCATTTTAAGTACAAATTTCGACGAAATTGCATATTAAAAACCTAGAATAACTATTTTAGTTACTTTGTTGTGATTGTATAATATTATTCTTGGGTATACTTGAAACTTCTAAAGTATACTATTATATATCTATGATAGTATCACGGTTTGTTGTTGATGTATAACGCGTTATAAGTACCTAACAGATATTATGATATGATTAATTTGGAATTTATTATAGGTACCTATTATAGGTCAATTTTTTTTATTACTATAGACTATAATATAATATTATGTCTTATACCTAGACTGACATACCGTCTCCGCTCAGAATCGTTTTTCTTATACAATGATATTATATCATTGAATTCAAATTTAATACCATCCATTATACAGTGACTGTACAGCAGAGCGAAATCCACTTACCCACATTTTTAATGTTTTTTTTATAGGGACCCAATATCGAAATTTGGAAAGAATTCGAAAAGATAAATCGGGAAATAACAATAATTAAACGTAAAATAAAGAATATTGAAAAAACTGAATTATCATCAAACGTAACATCGCGTGATGTAAATGCGTGGTTGGCAGTTAAAGACGGTTATTCGATGGTATACTCAGCACTGGAAAATTATTTTGGTAAAGGCAAATCACATCCGAATTCGATTCAAGGTAGTTCTAATTAGACGGATGCAACTGCCAATCAAGAACACAATAATGATATGACGGTGCAATAAATACATAATAGCACGATCACGGTTCATAATCATCATTATTACTATAATAATAATAGTAATGCACCGTGAACGCGATATTATGCACCATTATATTTTGCACTGTTATATTATGGATATTTTCTTGCACTTGCATTCCCAAAATCTAGTAAGAAAGCTACGTGCAATAACCTACAAATTGTATAAATAAAGGAGCCTGGTACCTATACCAACAATATGTGTAATTTATTTTGCGTTGTATCAGTCAATTTTGCAATATAGGGACTACTAGTTTGGGGTGGATTAGGTGACCGCACTATAAAAATATTGCAGGCCAACCAGAATATTATCATCTTGAGAATATGTTTAAATAAGTCTTCTTTAGAAGGATCCACGAAGGAAAATTACAGGGCTCCTGGGTGTTCTTCCAATTAAGTTACTTTATAAAAAAAGTAACAATTATGTTCATTTTTAAGAGTGTCATCGAAGGTCTAAATAAAAAAAATTTATGATGGTAAAAGAGAATGCAGATTTTCTAATATTCCAGTAAAATACACGCGGAAATCTTTCTGGCAATCCTTTGTAAATTATTTAGGCTCGGTTTATTTCAACTCCATGTCATATTCATATACAAAAAACGTCTACTGTACCAAAACTAATCCTAAAAAATGTATATACCACTGGTCGTTTTCCCAACTAGCATAATCAAATTTTTGTTATCCATTTTTTTAAAAATTTTTTTTTCCAGTATAATTAAAATTATAATAAATTGTAATAAAAATTCACAAGTTAAAAATTGTATATCGTGTGATTGTCCACTAAAATTTCTTATAACTTTAATGTTTTAATATTTTCAATATTGTACTAATCACTCATCTTTATCTTTTGTTGAACTCTCTATCTCATCACAAGCCATAGCTTAAAGAGATAGATAAATCTAGTAAATAATATTTATATTGTATATTGTATTGTGCAATTTAGGTCAATTTAATAAAAAAAAAAAAATTATGGTGTAATAAATGATAATTTATTGTAATATCTATTATATTATATAATAAACACTCGGTTCTCAAATAATAAAAATTAAAAAAATTATGATATTATAATCTATACATAAAATATGCATAGTATAAATTAAGTGTACCTAATATGAATAGTATGCCGTTGACATCTTTATTGTTAACATTATAAATTATATTTTATATTAATTGTCAGATTACAACATTAGTATTAGATTTATTTGAATAAATTATATAAATTGTCTCAATTTATCTTTTTGAACATTAATTTTGTGCAAAATGCAGTTCTATGAACATCTCTATGATGTCTGTTGAGGATATACGATGTAGGTAATTAACTAAAGATTATTTAAAAAGTCATTTATAGGAAATTACAGTATGACGTCTATCAAACTACCTCATACTATGTCCATAAAACATCATATTAAAACTTTCATATGTTATCTTCCAACATTTATATAACATACAGTTTTAGTATACTCTACTATAGTAATATATTAAGTAAAAATATTAATGATTGCTTTAGTTTCAATACCAATATAATTTTCACCTGATAATTATATCATCCTATTCATATAACATATAATATAGGTAAATATAGCTATCTAGATGATATTATATATTTATATTGCAGCCATTTAAGTAATTTATTTTACTAATAGTAAGACAATGTGCTGTTAAATTCAATTTTTCTTAAAACATTGCATTATAAAGCTTCATTGTATGTATAAAATATAATTATTTATGTAAAAGTTATAATTCACCACGAATAATGTTTTTGAATTATAACGAAATATTTAATATCGTTAATCTTCGTTTAAACATCTAATTTTATTTAAGTTTCAACTTAACATCACTACGCTAAACTGGGCTAATATATTTTTTATATTTTTTAGTAACAGTACCTATATCCACTTATAAGAAATCTCGTTTTAAATTTCCAATCTTTAGCTATGAAAATTGAACGTTTTATAAATTTTTAACCAAAAACAGATTTGCAAATTTTCGCGGAATTGACTATAATTTTGTAAAAATCTGTACCTACTTAAAATGCTTACAAAAAAAATTAATAGTACATAATGTATCTTTATTATTTAAAAATTGCAATTATGACAACTTATGAGAAACCTTGTATTAATTGTTCAAGCTTTCAGACCCGGTGAAAATTGATTGATTTTTTTTTTCAAAATATCAAATTTCTTTAAATAGGTCAAATAAAGTCGAAATATTTTAAACATTTTATCATGTAGGTGCATATTATTATTATTAGACAATATTATAATATTTTATCATAATCATTTTCTGAAAATTTGAACTACCTATTTAAAGTTAATTTTTGAATTACAACAAAATATCGAAAATCGTTTGAGGACTATTTTATATTTTACTACATTTATGACGAATACTATTAATTTAAAGAAACATAGTGTTTTATTCCACGCCATTATTTTTAACTTACGATTCACTATGTCATGCGAGAGATTCAAAAATAAATCAAAAATGAACTTCGTTTTTTTGATACTCGGCAACCCCATTCGGTTTGTGTGGTTGGTAAGCGTTTTTTTTATGTCAGGCAGATAGATCGTTACAAAGAACCCGGGTGGTCACCCATCTGGGAAACTGCTCGACCGCTGCACATATTACTATATTAGTGACTGTCCGATCAGTGCACTTCACCAGTTCACCATGAAATCTAATACCAACCACGTCAAATTGTATATTATATGTTTATATGATGTTTACCAGTTTAAATTCTTGCCAAATGTATAATAATATGTAACATTTGACATATCAACAAATTGTATACGATATTACAATCCTTAGTATAGCAATAGTACTGAGTAGTAAAATATATAACATAATGATATACATGCAGAATATTGTAAATTGAATCATTTGTTGGTCGTTGCCACGTCGATAAAATCAAACATTTAAGTAACTTTTGATCGTCATATTTAAAAGGTGATTTTGAAAGGATTTAATATAGATAACTGTATATTTTAGAAAATTGGGGGCTTCAGAAATACAGTAAAATTATAGTGGACTAGGTACGTTATGTTATTTGGCATTAGCAAGACTTAAACGGTTAACCTAACTATTAATTAATCATAGAAATAATTAACTAGGTTCCTATACTTGATAGTCAAATACAATTTTAATGATTAGAAAACCATGTACCTAAACACTTAAATTATTTATTATTTATTTATTATAATGTATCTACTATACAGCGTGTGACAATATATATGAAAAAAAAAGCAGGTAAGTGGATGTCGTTCTGCTGTACAGTAGATACAAGTGGGTCATTGTATAATGGTTGTATTAAATTTGAATTCAATGATATAATATCATTGTATAAGAAAAAGCGGAGACGGTTTGTCAGTCTGGATATTTTATATTGTTATTATTTATTTTATCATATAGGTAATCAAGTTGAACTAATATTAAAATATTTCAATTTTTTATTCGTTTCTATGGTGATATACAAAGCGTTAGAAATTAAAATCCCATTTTTAGCGTTTTTTCGTAATTTTTCGGTGGTTTTTCCAGTGGCATTAAATAACTATTGAGAAAATCGAAAAATGACCTCTCTAAAGGACCATCTTGATCCAATTTGCTAAAAGATAAAGTACAATATGTTGAAATCGAAATATTCCTTCTGGAAGAAATTTTGTATACAGGATATAAAAAGAAAAATAAAAAAAAAAATAAACACCATTGTAAAAACAATAGCTCCCTCGCTCCGCTCAGAATCTAAAATTAAATATGTCTATTAAAATGACATTTATTTCATGCAAACAATCTAAGAATCTGAGAATTGAATATATTATATTTCGTAAACGGACCATTATCTACTCACATAATTAGTTATTATTTTTAAATTTGATAGGTTTTAACACTATTTTAAATATAATATTAAACGCAAAACTTGTATAACGTTTTAATTCTGAATGACGATAAACGCAAAACAAAACGTCTTAATATTGTAAATAACTTAAAACGGAATTTTTTTTCAAATACAAGCTCTGATTAATATTGATCTTTATATAATACAATATAATATCACTTACGCCGCCACCGCCGCGCCGTTTCAATTCCCGTGATATATTTATATAATTATATTATAATATATTATTATACATTTTATATACATCGTTTTACTAGTCTTGGTAGTCGTCACCACCGTTATCACAAGTGCATCGTATATTATCACATATTTAAGGACGACAATGTGTTAATTATTATGATGTAATAATATAATCTGCGCATTATTATAAAAACTGTATTACAATAATATCAGGAGGAGCAGTAGTAGGCATAATAACTATGTGATCAACATCGTTATGACATAATGTAAGTAAGATGGGTATATAGGGCATAGGTAGTAGATAGTTTGACAGCTCATCGCAGGTATAAAGCTCACCATTACATTACGACAGTGGGCTTTACGTTTTCCGGACCGGCACTTTCGGTCACCACGAAGGCGTCCCCGGAGGCTGTGGAGACTTGTTCTGTCGGGTAGTTGGGGGCGACGGCGGGGTCGGCTCGAAAGTCCTCATCCTCAGTTGACGCAACAGCACTTGACCCGCAAATGACCCAGGTTATTCAGTCTGTTCTTCGGACAGCAATTCTGGACCGGTCAGATGGTTACCTCCATCGGACTTCCGGCCGCTAGGAACCACCGCCGGTCGGTTGGTGCAATTGTCGCCGCTGGTGGTATAGTTGTTGTTGTCGCTAGATGAGCCTCTGCAACCGTTCAGCTCGCTGCAGCAAATCCAGCACGTCCAGCTCGTAGTGGTGATAAAAGTAAACCACGGAATGCTGCGGAAAAAAGGACGAGAGAAAAATGTTTAAATATCTGTTTAACTGTTTAAAACTTCGAATTTTTACATACGCAATGGTCTGCTATTAAACAAGTCGCCGGTACTGCGTAATCTATATATATAAAAATGGAGCCAAAAATGTATAACAATTCATCAATTGAGAACGGCGGACCGATTTTCTTCAAACTAGGTATGACATTGATACTCTAGATTGCAATCATACACTTACGTACAAACAGCACGGAGTCCGCGATCCACCGCAGGCAGATTGCCTGCCTGATAATATTATAATGCTGCGAATCAGAATTTTTACTCCGGTCAACGAAAAAGTTAAGATACGTTTTGAACGCCATCCACCAAATATCAAGTCTGTGGAATGATGGCAGAAGCTGATATGTACATTTTCTGAACTTAGTTTTTCCGCTAAATATATTTTCAAATAATGACATATCAGTTTTGGTCTTTGCACATATATGGCACCACACACATAATAAAGACATATCATATTTTGCCACCACTTGAAATATACGATTTCTAAACTATTTAAATGATAATTCAAAAATTAACAAAATGTACATATCAGCTTTTGCCATCATCCCACAGAAGTAACCAATTGAACAAAGTTTGGGTCATATAGAGTTGGTACATTTAACGAGCGAAGAAGTGTACGGGGTCAGCTAGTATATGAATAAATAATTATTAAGTTAAGTGCACCAACGATCAGAAAAAATAAACAATAAGACCTTGAAAATGATTTCTGAATTTCCGGTTGACCGTCCGTACCCATGCATACTATATTGGCAAATAACTACGCGACGTCGACACGGCCATAACAAAATATGCATGTCGGCGCACTGCCACTTTAACCTCTGACCATCGGCTACATACCTACATTTTTTTTTAAATACATTTTTCAAGAAAGAATGAAGGAACGCCCGAGAAGATACGAACACGTAACCATTGAATCGGATATACGGCATCATAACGATTAATATTATATTATGACAGCGAACTGCGGAGCCGCGAAGGCCATACACCGTGAATTTTCATATCAATCATTATTGGATCTATTATTAAAATGTTAAATTTAAAATCAGTCGCAGTTGGAGACAATTACACACTGCCGTGTAGTAGCTAGGAATGGTGTTTATTTTTCGCAACTGAATAATATTGACAAAACAACAAACGACATAATCGTGCACTTAAAAACCATCGGAACCATTCTATTTAGAGCTTTACATTGTAAATCATATGCAATAACTGTATACGTATTAAAATCATATCGTTTCGATGGAAAAAAATTTTGTTTTGTTGTTAATATTTTTTTATCATAAATATTAAAACATGAGCGATTTAAACAGAAAAATGGGCTACTGCCTACCTTAATATACTTAAATTATTTTTTTGACACGAGAAAAGATCAAATAGTTCTATTAAAATATTTGATAGTAATAGATAATAAAATCAGTGTTTTGAAAACATCAAAAAACCTTAATCATTGATTTCGGTCTCATGTAAATAGTATTTATTTAAAAGTTTTCGTATAATCGAATTTTTTATAACGACATTTTTAGCGTTTTTTCGTAATTTTTCGGTGGATTTTCACGTAGCATTAAATAACTATTGAGAAAATCGAAAAATGGCCTCTCTAAAGTACCATCTTGAACCAATTTGTTAAAAGATAAGGTACTATAATATGTTGAAATCGAAGCACTCCTTCTGGTAGAAATTTTGTATACCTACAGGATATATAAAAAAAAAAAGGTGGATAAGTGGATTTCGCTCTGCTGTACAGTAGGTTAC
>NC_042493.1:120659978-120669717 GCF_005508785.2 Acyrthosiphon pisum
TTTTATCCAATAAGTCGTTAACTTTTTTGAATTTTGGTATTTATATAGTGTTTATAGTAAAGTAATGTTTTCAATTAATTTAATTATTTTTCCTCGACTTTAAATAGCTGTCAACAGCCCAACACAATACTTAGCACACTAAGTTTGACACGTGAAGTGATATTTCGTCAACCAATTAAGATGTGGCTGCAGGTCGTAGTTATGCTAATGTTATAGTTATAGTTATTTTCTGTTTTACCTGCGTTAATATTATTTATAATAAGGTAATTATATATAGGTACCAATGCAGTCTAAAAAATTAAAAAAAAATTAGGCATTAAAATATCACTATATCAGGTCTATATAAAATGTAGGTACTTTAAGTATTTGATTAAGATTTTAACTCATTAGGTTAACTAACTATTTTTGAATTGTTACAAAAACATGAAGATAATTTTAATTAAAAACTGGTGTTGTGTAAATATTTCCGTTTTACCGCTGTTTTTAGTTGCCTAGTTGCACCTATTATTTGCAATAGTTAAATAGGTATAACTTATATTTGTAAATATTTTAACCTTGTTTTGAACTTTTAATTCTTAGCTATAAAAATTGAACATTATATACATTTTTAAATACAAAATAATTTGATAATGATTGCGTGATTATGATGGATTTTGTCAAAATTTGAATTTTAAATGCTTATAAAAAAATGTTTGCTTTAATCTTTATAATATTATGTTCCTTAATTTTTAACTTCTGATATGGGTAAATTTTCAAGATTTTAATTCAGCAAAAAAAATTATTTAACGACCATCATTGAAAAAGGAGGTTTTAGTGATGTAGGTAATTTATCATTTTTGTTTATTGGTTTTTACTGACGTTTGAAATTTTGAGCTTCCTGATGTAGACCTTTGAAAATATTAATTGGTGACCCTATATATTTTATAATGTTATGTACTAGCTACTTAAACTTAAAACTTCTGGTACGATTGCACAGTTTTTTGTTTTCATACCAAAATACTATAAGTTCAAAAAAATGGATATATTTATAATATTACAATATTAGCATACCTTTATTGATTTATTTTTCTTAATAATGGCATCAGCTACCGGCAGTATACGTCTTTAATTTGTTAAAATTGTTCAGTATCCTTTTTTGATACATTTTATATTTTTTAATTATTATAATTCATACTATTTTGTATACCTATATCAAATTTTTAATATATCTAATATCTATATATTTTGGGCTTTTTAAAATGTTAAGCAATGAGAAATTACCTAATAATCGGTACACATTTGATCCCTAACGATTATTAGGTAATAATTGAACATAATAATAGACATATTTAATTTTCTTTTTTTTTTCATATATACTGTCACACTCTGTTATAACTTATAAGAATATACATAATTATTAATTTGTGTGTTTACATGGTTTTATGAACATTAAAATTGTATTTGAGTATCATAAAATTGCGCACAGGGGGGGGGGGGGTCGGATAGGCGTGGTCCACCCTGCGAGACGTGCCGAAATTTGTATACATAGTAATACATGATTTAAACATCACGATTTTTGATTTTTTTAAATCATAGAACATTAATGAGGTAGGTGAAAAATAACATTGACAATCAATGTTAATAAATTAAATGTCTTTAAAAATAAAATTAATAACATATTACCATTACAGATTGCGAAATTGTATTTATTTAAAATATAAAGCCGTGTTGACAATTAAAATATTTCTTATTTAATTTTTAAAAAATATGTATCTGTTTTTTATTATATGAATGATTTGTACCTTAAATATTGGGTGATTACAAGTAGGTAAATTAAAGTATGTAACATTTAAATTGTTTTTTCGATCCGATTTCAGGTTTCTTAATATTGACTTTGCCCACCCTGCCACAAATGTCTGCGCACGCCTATGTTGACTATGATCCTATAGGTACCTAGTTTATTATTTCTATGGTTAATTTATAGTTAGGTTAACTGTTTAAGTATTGCTAATACCAAATAACATAACGTACCTAGTCCAATATATTTTTACTTTATTTCTGAAACCTTAATTTTCTAAAATATACAAGTATCTTCATTAAATCCTATCAAAATCACCTTTTATAAATATGACGATCAAGTTACTTAAATATTTGATTTTATCGACGTGGCAACGACCAACAAATGATTCAATTTACACTAATCTGTATATAGGTACCATTATATATTTTACTACTCAGTACTATTGCTATATATTAAGGATTGTAATATTGTATACAATTTGTCGATATGTCAAATGTTACACATAATACATTTGGCAAGAATTTAAACTGATAAATATATAAACATATAATATACAATTTAACGTGGTTGGTATTAGAGTTCGTTGTATTGGGACCTGGTGAAGCGCGGTGTTTGGACGCAATCACTAATATAGTAATGTGTGCAGCGGTCAAACACCCGGGTTCTATGTGACGATCTATCTGCCTAAAAAAAAAACGCGTTCCGACCGTAGCCCCCCACACAAACCGAACGGGGTTGCCAAATGTCAAAAAAAAACGAAGTTCATTTTTTATTTATTTTTTAACCTCTCGCATGAAATAGTGAATTGCGAGTTAAAAATAATGGTGTGGAATATTGTCCACAGTAAAAACCAGATAATAACCATGCAGTTTGAAGTCTTAAAAAAATTATACTATAACCTCCTAGTTATTTACCCAAGGACTTCAATCGGCTGTGTAATTCAAATAAGTAGGTAGGTACTAAACCTACCACCTAAGTACCTACAAGTTACTACATTATATTATTATAATATAGAATCGACAAAATCTGTTTTTACCCTAAATCCACATCGGTATAGTTATACCTACCTATGCGGTGTTTCCCCAACTTATTCCCAAGCGTGATGTAGAAAGGAACTTCGGAAAAAAACGGCGGTTCAATCAATCTGTCGTGACATTATTTCACCTATTATCATTAATTATTTATACTAATTAATTTACGAGTTATTTATGAAACAAATACGAAGTATGGCACATCCAAGTATTGAACGTTGTAAGGCATTGACGTATTGCTCTTCGACATAGTACCTAATGTACATATATTGCCTATCCAACGTGCCGTGTTTCACCATTATTATATTATAAAATTAAGCGGGACATGCTTATATCTTCCTTGAAAAGTGAAATATCTTTTAAATATAAGAGTGAAAAAAATTAAAGTGTTATACAAATGTAGAAAAGTATGTACCTAACTAAAATTTTTAGAAAAAAAAATTTAATAAAAAGTCTATACTTTCAGAAATAATGAGTGTTCTTCGATAAAAAATCACCCTGTATATATATTCAATAGATTTCTATTCTCGGACGTGGGATAATTTTCAAAATAATTTGGCTCTTTTGAACTATTTATAGATATTTAAAATGTTTTGTGTAAACGTTAATACAATTTTTTATCATTGTATGTATAATCATACTCCTCATCTCTAACACAAGCTTTGCTCAAACGAGATGAGCAAACACACATTAATTTCCTTTTTAACTATATATAGCCAATGTTAGTTTTATTTGCAATACCTAATAAATAAATGAATAAATGTAAAATTATGGTGTAAGTAATTATTAATAAAATATTTAGATTATATTAATTTAGCAATGATCACTAATGACCACAAGAATCACACTTGGGCTCACTCTTGTTTATTCCTAAATGATCGAATCCCCTTAAGTGAACTTAGAATTAATGTTATAGGTATATTTTATAAGATTAAGAATTTAAGTTTTATTTACTACAAATATTTATTATTCATACATAATTTTTCTGAAAACCAAAAAGTAAACGCAATATTATTACTAAGAATCTGTTGTTTTATTTATTTGTCTCAATTATTTTATTATAATAATGCTAAGAGACTAAATTAATATGATGTAAAATTAAAATCTAAAAAAAATTACCTTAAAATCATGGGAAACGCCTTAGTATATACTTTATAGCGTTATACGAATATGTATAATTATTAATTTGAATGTTTACATGGTTTTCTAATCATAAAAATTGTATTTGACTATGATCCTATACCTAGTTTATTATTTCTATGATTAATTATTAGTAGGTTAACTGTTTAAGTCTTGCTAATACTAAATAACATAACGTACCTAGTCCAATATATTTTTACTATATTTCTGAAACCCCTAATTTTCTAAAATATACAAGTATCTATATTAAATCCTTCCAAAATCACCTTTTAAATATGACGATCAATAGTTACTTAAATGTTTGATTTTATCGACGTGGCAACGACAAATAAATGATTCAATTTACAATAATCTGCATATACCATTATATATTTTACTACTCAGTACTATTGCTACATTAAGGATTGTAATATCGTATACAATATATTTGTTCATATGTCAAATGATATATATTATTATAAATTGGGCAAAAATTTAAACTGTAATGTGTGCAGTAGTCGAGCAGGCTCCCAGATGGATGACACCCGGGTTCTCTTTGACGATCTATCTGCCTCACATAAAAAAACCCGTACCAACCGTGGCCTCCACACAAACCGAATGGTGTTGGCCAGTGTCAAAAAAACGGAGTTGAATTTTGATTTATTTTTGAACCTCTCGCATGACATATAGTGAATTGCAAGTCAAAAATAATGGTGTGGAATATTGTCCACAGCAAAAACTAGCTAATAACCATGCAGTTTGAAGTCTTAAAAAAATGATACTATAAACTCCTAGTTATTTACCCAAGGACTTCAATTGGCTGTGACAAAAATAGTGTTTGCACATTTTCGTCTGCTAGTCAGCAATGTCAAAAAAAAAATAACTATATTATATTTCTTTAAATTAATAGTATTCGTTATAAATATAGTAAAATGTATAATAGTATAGTAATTTGAGATTAATTTATGTTTTCTCAAATTAAATCTAAATCGATAATATCAATGAACACATTTTTAAATTATTTAAAAAATAATCGTCTAGCTTAAATCGTGATGAAATGTATTTGTTGTAGTTTGTAAGATGATTTAAATCGGTGGTGGATTGTTGGTGGTTGTGGGTTGCCATCCCACTGCAGCAGTGTTCGCGTAATGCCCGATGTTAATTCTATTTCTATTATATAGACAGTATGTGTGCTCAATATGTACGTTATATACATGTCGTGGGTGTTGTTACTTGCGGGACGTAGGGTTTACAAACAAATCAAAGAAACGTTATGCACGAGACACTACGAAAAATATTAAGACACATAATATTATTCTATTCGATTAGTTCAAATTGGATATGAGTTATGACTGACATTTTTGTATATTCTGGTTCACCCCATGATGGCGGCGAAGTAACGATCTCACCGTTTATCCGATTACCTACCCAGTGTGAAAAATTCAAAAACAATTTCAATGGATACGCCATAAATCATGGCATTACGTTAAGCCAGCATCATCTTGTCCGGATCATCTCTAGTCTACATTAATGACAATTCCATTAATTTAGAAGCTAATAATATAGTTACCCACTATTAATATTGTTATAATAAGCTCAAATATTAAGAGGACGCTACACCCGCATGTGTGGTCTCCGTCTTACAAAATATGTATACAACACAGAAAAAACTGTTTTGCGCGGGATAGATCCACTCAGGCTGTAGTAAAAGGAAAGATTATTTCAAAATCCATTATTTTTTTGTTTTTTTTTTTCAAACTTCAATAACTTTTTCTGTAGTTCCGATATCGAAAAAATAAAATGATATTTCACAGGTAAGGTTCTCTTTTTTATGTGTTGACAATTTAAAAATTTAAAATACAACAATGAAAATAAAGTATTCAGCGCTCAATATTAAAATTGAGTTATGTACCACGTACAGTACAGTCACAGTGAACAAAATATTTAATTTATTTTATAAAAATGAAATGATAACAGATTTATACGGTGGTTCAGCATTGCTTGGTGGTAAAATGATTTTGTCTGCGATTCTATCTATAATCTAAAACTATAACCGAAGCAAGTTGTCTACAGCAATTGTGGTTATAACTAATTTCAAATTTGTTTTGAACATAATCTTGTTATTTAAATTCGATAATTTTTAGGTACCTATTGATAATCAAAAAAGCTAATTATATTAATTGATAAGATATTAAAAAAAAAATACCTTTTTGGTATCATTTATTAAGTTTGAAGTTATAGTTATGACTTATGAATTTCATATTCATTATAACATACGGCGCTATAATTCAAGTAAAAAAAAAACCCCTAGGGAGGTAATCGCCACGTCACCCCTCTCAAATCCACCACTGTGGGACACGTTGACTCGCTGACGGAAAATGTACTAATTATTGTTGAACGCTTGGACATAATAACAAAATCGTGTACAAAGCCGTGTCGGTATACAGCACATTTGCACAATAATACATAATATTATATTAATACACAAATAGGTACATATTTTGTTTTTATATAATGGTATACATATACAGTCGGTATCTAAAGTCTCACGTACATGGTACAATCGAATATACCCAGGGTTGGGCAGTATCTTAGATACAATTGTATCTTGTATCTCGATACTATATATACCTGTAGTCTATTCACTAGGAAATGAACAAGCGTAATAAAGGCAATAAAATAAAAAATAGGAAGGTATTAGATAGATGGTTTAAGCCATAGAATCATATTTTTCTAGTAAAAAAATATGTAAAATTCATTACATATAGGTCAGCGTTTCTCGGTCCGCTACCGGCTCGTGAGATTTTACACTGGTTAAAAAAAAGTATACCTGAACAAAATATCTAGAATTTCCACAAGCTGCATTAATTAATTTTACACAAGTGTGTTGACATATATTATATTAACAGTGTTGAGTAGTAACGTAACGCAAATTACAAATTACTGTAACGCAATTACTTTTTTAGTAACGCAGCAGTAATTTCATTACATTTTACTTACAGTAACGCAATTGTAGCGCAATTACTTTTTAAAAGTAATTTCTATGAAGTAACGCACTAATGCGTTATTTTCCACGTTACTTATTAAAATAATAGTTTTGAATGTAGTACAAAAATAAGCTAATAAGATATTCCAGAAAAATTAAAAATCAATTTTATTTACTTTTGATTCCAATAATAGTTAACAATATTATTAAACATTCCAGGAATTAATGTTATTACTTTCATTATCAGAAAGAAAAGAGTTCGGCTTAAAAATAAAATTTAATTAAAACGAATTATGATTTACGACTTATGAGTAAGCCACCTATCGGCTATCAAAATAACCTATATGGCTGTATGGCTATAGGTACGAATTTAAAACTGATATACCTACCTACCGGTTACCTCGATGTTAATACCTTACCAGACTGCAGTCACTATTTCCAATTAATACTATATACTATATAGACATGTAGTATAAATATTATACATATTATATTAATACGATTTACAAATATCATAGGAATACCATACGATTACCAATTACACTGTATCAAATATAGTTTCACTTGTTTATTAGAAAATAACTTGCCTTATTGTTGTATTTAGTATTAGAGACATGTGTAGTTTGAGTTTAAATGTTTACAATTAAATTTAACTATATAGGTACCTACTTTACTATAGCCATATAATAAATAATAATTAATAGGTGAGATGAATGATAATTGTACATTTACATATTATTTTAAATGTTGTACACTAGGTATCACTAGATAGTAGGTCTAAAATATATTGTAAAATATATCATATTATGAATTGAATATGGTTAAAAAAAAAATGATAACTGTTATCAGAGATTAAAAAAAAAAGTAACGTTATTTGTAACGCACTACCGCGCACTACTTTATTTATGAAAAAGTAACGTAACATGATAAAAATAATTTTAGGTACCGCAAGTGTAATTTAAATAAAAATATGTGAAGTAACGAGTAACATAATTCCATTACTTTTTAAAAGTAATTTACCCAACACTGTATATTAATAATATTATCAAATAAAAACCAAATATTATACAACATAACACGCAATTTTATTCAAGTAAATTTACATAATATACAATATACATTTTACATTTTACATTTTACATTTTAAATTTTACATAATAGGTATAGATACAATTTACATTTTAACATTTCGTAAGATTTTGTTTAATTGATATATTAATAATTGGGATTTTCGTCGTTTTAATCTCTACAGTTTTTGCCACTTTAACCCCCAAGATATCCGAAAATTGTCCATTTCCGACCATTTCATTATCGACTAGGTACCTACTTCGTAATAGTTCTTTTAAAGAAAAATTATTCAAATAAATTTCCAAATTTATGATATATAGTGTATGTATATAACTTACCAATGGTTTTCTATCAGAAATAATAAACATTGTAACAAGTATTATAATTAAGTATAGGTATCGCCTTCATTTTTACCATATTTTTCACAATTTTTTGAGAAACGAAATGAGGTCAAGACTTTTTTAAAAACATTTTTGCCCAGCAAATTAATGTTTTTAACAATATTTTTCCATACAATTGTAACAGATAACTACGGAGGCGTAGAAGGGCCTACTATAACTTCTTGTAAGCACTAGATAATTTCTCGTTTGTACCACAAGCTATGTTGTTATAACGATATAATTTTCTAGTAGACACTAGATAATTTATCGTTTTCACGACAAAACGTTAGCTTGGTAGATATAGTGGTATTGACTTGACGACCGGGCAGACAATGCACAATATTAGTAGAGGTAAAACTTCTTGTTCTAGGGTTAGGGGGAGTACTTATGTAAAACCCCCATCAACAATCCCCCCACCATTAGCACCTATACTCTTAGGACCCACAAAATGAATGGTGCATAATATCACGTTCACGGTGCATTACTATTATTATTATAGTAATAATGATGATTATGAACCGTGATCGTGCTATTATGTATTTCTTACACTGTCATATTATTATTGTGTTCTTGATTGACAGTTACATCCGTCCAATTAGAACTTCCTTGAATCGAATTCGGATGTGACTTGTCTTTACCAAAATAATTTTCCAGTCTCTTAACCGTCTTTAACTGCCAACCACGCATTTATATCACGCGATGTTACGTTTGATGATAATTCAGTTTTTTCGATATTCTTTATTTTACATTTAATTATTGTTATTTCCCGATTTATCTTTTCGAATTCTTTCCAAATATATAGTTATATTGATGATTATGAACCGTGATCGTGCTATTATGTATTTCTTGCACTGTCATATTATTATTGTGTTCTTGATTGACAGTTACATCCGTCCAATTAGAACTACCGCTTGAATCGGATTCGGATGTGACTTGCCTTTACCAAAATAATTTTCCAGTCTCTTAACCGTCTTTAACTGCCAACCACGCATTTACATCACGCGATGTTACGTTTGATGATAATTCAGTTTTTTCGATATTCTTTATTTTACGTTTAATTATTGTTATTTCCCGATTTATCTTTTCGAATCTTTCCAAATTTTGATATTGGGTCCCTATAAAAAAAAACATTAAAAATAATTATAGTTTTTATACATTCTAAACTTGGTACTTACTGAAGTTGGCTTCCCTTTAAATTTAATAACGTTGCCACACACACTAAGTGCCATTAAAGTGATAATTAATACGAAATAATATTACATCTTGTTATTAACTTTTTTTTTCTTTTCTTGATTAAGAGGACGCCACACTCGCATTTGTTGTCTCCGTCTTACAAGTGCATAACATAACACATTAACGCACAACGAAACACATG
>NC_042493.1:120670101-120676405 GCF_005508785.2 Acyrthosiphon pisum
AACAAATGCGGGTGTAGCGTCCTCTTAAGTATAATATTATCGTCTTCAATCTAAAAAAAAAAATACGTAACATTGTTATTTGCCGTTATAAGTTACCCGAAAAAGATTTAAAAAAAAATACTATGCAAACCAATAACCAAATAATATACATATATTATACATATACATGGGTATAAAAAAAATGAATAGTTCTAATTATTACGGAATGATATGATGTACCTAACTAAAAGCTTAAATAACTATTAAATCAGTGACTGTGAATATCATATTTAGATGATAATAACTTGGTTTTCATTCTGAGGAGATTAACTTAACTGTAATAATATGTTAAAATATTAAATAATGCTAAAATATAAACATAATGTGGTAAATATTATAACTTGATGAATATTTTTTAAAATAAAAATTGGTGGGCTGGTGGTTGCCCCTATGACTTAGTTCTAATGTCCAATGGGGGTAGGTGCGTATAAGTAATTGTTTATTTCCACACCTAAAAACAATTAGTTCGGCACCACTGGATATGTTATATAAATATTGAAAGATAACATAATATGATAGATTTTTTTAAATATACGTCATATGAAAGTTATAATATGATGTTTTATGGACATAGTATAAAGTAGTTTCATAGACGTCATATTGTAATTTCCTATAAATGACTGTCTTTTTAAATAGTCTTTAGTTAATTACATCGCACATCCTCAACAGACATCATAGGGATGTTCATAGTACTGCATTTTGCACAAAATTAATGTTCAGAAAGATAAATTGAGACAATTTATATAATTTATTCAAATAAATCTAATACTAATGCTGTGATCTGACAATTAACATTAAATGCAATTTATAATGTTAACAATAGTGATGTCAACAGCATACTATTCATATTAGGTACACTTAATTTATACTATGCATATTTTGTGTATAGATTTTAATATCATATTTTTTTTAATTTTTATTATTTGAGAACTGAGTGTTTATTATAGAATATAGATATTACAATAAATTATCATTTATTACACCATATTTTTTTTTTTATTTATTAAATTGACATAAATTGAACAATACATACAATAAAAATATTATTTACTAAATTAATCTATCTCTTGAAGCTATGCAATGCGCTGTCCATTAGCTTATGGGTCTAGTATAGCTGGTAGAGGTATATATATTTATATAATTAAATTGTATGATTTACTCATATAGGTACCTAAAGCAGTAATTTATAGACATTTTTGGCTGTTAAATTTTTAGGTTTGACCCCTGTAAAAAAATGTTTTGTGACACTTTAATATAAATTAATTAAACTAATTAAACACGTATTACTGCTACCTTCTGTTCCAGCTGATCTCGACAACTTGACTTGTTCAACTTCCACAACTGGCTTTACCCGCGAGATACTCTAAAAATCAATAATAACTTTTCATCGAAAACTTTATAGATATACCGTATACCTAGTTAATTCACTATTCATTAGTCACTTCTCGCATATCATTTTTATAAATAATATACATATCTATAATACACATTAGGCTAAATATTAATCATGTAAGTGTGCAAAGCAGTGGCGCAACTAGAGCTGAAATGTTGGGAGGGGGGCAGTAGCCCCCACCTGATATTGATGTAATGACATCAAAAGTAACTCGTGGAGGCGATTCTACCACACCCCCATTTATGTTCACTTAAAAATATTAAAAAATCATGCAAACAAATTCAATTATTTATTTTCTCAACTATTTAATTATATCTTATTTTTTAATATTTATATTATAATTTTCAAACATTAACAATATAATATTTTTTGCTTAATACCTTTATACTATATATTATAATATATCCCCGAAATAAAATATTACGTTTCCTAATAATATTTTAACAATATGTAAAAAATATTTATTATTATTAGAAGTAGATTTTACAAATTTTGTATAGGTAGAAACAGTTCACCGAGGAAATGGTTTTTTCACTTTGCAGACCTCAATGGCAGAGTAACTGTACGAGATTATGGAAATAGTGTTCATATTGTTTGTCATCGAAATACCTCTCGTTCAGGCTGCCGAACTTACTAGAAGATCCAACAAAACCATCAATGATAGGCATAACTTGTGTCGTGAAGTGGACACTGCTGTAATTAAAAAAAAAACAAAGATACTTGGCATACACGTCAACCCCATTCAAATAGACGAAGCCCACTTCACTGGTCGTCGAAAATAAAATCCGTAGTCGCATGTTAGGTGGTGATAGGCCACTAACTAACAGGGATGAGGGGGCACAGATCCAAAATAATCAAAACCCTGGTGCCAGGGTTGATGGACCGTGGGTTTTCGGTGCTAAGCGGCTCTTAAATCGCATTCACCAAAACCAGGCTGGTAGATCGCAAGCTACACCAGAAACGAGCCGGTAGATCGCACGCTACACCAGAATCGATATGGTAGATCGCATGCTACACTAGCACCCAGTAATCTTTTAAAAGAACTATTAACATAATATGTTGTTTCACATCGTGATATAAAACAGAACAATATTATTGTTAATTTTTGAATATATTATTTATTATATATTAATTTGTTTAATGAAAAGTAGGTATACCTATATTATAAAAGTATAATAATATATTTGTAATTAAATATTAATGATGTAATAATTACTTATTACACTAATTACGTTTGAAAAATGCCTTGTGGTTTGGTAATTTTGTAGTTTGGGGGTTATTTTTCCTAGGATCGGGGATTTTTTTCAGGGGATTTTTATTCTGTTATTACCTACCTATCTCTATGTTATAGTTCAGTGCATAGGTGTACTGTAAAATTATTTTTAATAATCTTACCAAATACAAAATAATTTATATCATACCGACATAAATAAAATTATTTCCTTAAAATGAATACAAGCATACAGCTTATGATATTTACTATATTTATCACAAAAAAAAAGATTAACTTTTTTTAAACTGAGTTAAGTTAATATTTTTTTATTATATTAACTTTTAACTTATCGATTTAAATTTATAATTTGTTAACTGTTAACTTTTAACTTGTCGATCTTGTGTCCTCTTCACTTAACTTGAGTTAATTATTTTCATTAACTTGCCCACCTTTGACAGTGAAAGGGTTTAGAAGGCGGTGTAGGACGGACAGACCCTTTTCTAATAAAATCGTATTCAAAAAAATGGATCGACTTACAGTGTAACGAGACATAACATGTTCAATTGTACGCCTACCCACCGTGACCAAATAAAACAAAACTCAATCTAAAACGTTAAAAAAAATTAATAACTCGCAAAAAAATTTTAAAACGATTACAATAATTTGAAAATATTTATGGTTTAAGAATCGTATCTCCTGATGTGGGTTTTTTTAAATATTTTTTTTCAGTTTTTTAACCATATAAAATAGTAATTTCAGCTATTCATCATGGTTATTCCAACTATTCATTGTAATTGATTATATATTCAACTAAACGACTTAGCTTAGTTGATATAACTAAACAACAGGATTAAGGGTTAACTAAATTGAAATGGTCACTAGCAACATATTGATTAGCTGTCGCTATTTCAACGTTAATTTAGGGGCTATGCTAACCAAATAAAAAGGTATAGTAACCATTTTTTTTTCGTGGGGTACATATTATACGACGACAATATAAAAAAGCTTTTACATTATATAGGTACTCATTTAAGCCATTTTTCGTAATCGGACAACGGCTACACTAACCTAACCCCTGTATACAATATACTTCGGTAAGTACACACAACAGTAGTATACATATACAGGATGTATCGCTGTGTTAGCTCTATACACCACCACCCTAAATTTTAAAAAATCAATAGAATCCCCGTATAGAGTCGCGCGTGTTCGCATTCCTCGCCCTGCAATGGACCCTTCCTTCTTTTTTTCTGTACCTCTTATCAAACTGTGATGCACTCGGGTTCGAAACAACTTTCTCGTGTAATTTCTTAGCAAATACCCCCCACCCCTGTCTCAGCAGTACCATCCACCAATCTGCCACCCCTGACTAGAAACCCTCGCAGTAGGGTATAAATTATACGACGTCAATATAGAAAAGCTTTTATATTTTATAGGTACTCACTTTAGCCAATGCTTTTTCGTGATCGGAGAATGACTAAAATTCGTGACGTATTGATCTGCTAAGCAGACGATCAATAATAATTATTAATCATAATTATTATGACGTAAAATCAGTGGTTAAAGTGGGGGGGGGACGGAGGAGGACGGAGTCCCCCTTCTTATTTACGGTAAGATTATGCGTCCCCTTTAATTTAAGTCTCCAAAGTCCGGGGGGACGCTACTAAATTTTAGTAATTTATTAAATTACGAACACACACAAAACGATTATTTACTGAATTTAGACTTAGACTTTTTTCACACAATCGTCTCATGTATCAGTTTTAGATAAAGCTGATCCTTATAAAGATTTATTTAATAATTTATTGATAGATTTAACTATGCTTTCTCCAGATGATTGGCCTGATAACTGTGATGTACAGTATGGTGATATAAATATAAGCCGTTTATCTAAAATATTTCAAATTGATCAAAGAGCCAGTGTACGAGAATTTCGTGAATACAAAGTGTCTTTTCCTTCAGTAAATACAGACATATTATAACCATTAATGACCACTGTAAAGACTTTGGCTATTTCTTCTGCCGAATGTGAACGGTCCTTTAGTTCAATGAACGAAATTGATTCTTCAAAAAGAAGTGTGTTGACTAGTGATCATGTTTCATCATTAGCATTCATTAATTGTACTGGACCACCAATTTATAAATTCAATCCTAACATCTACATTAAAACTTGGATATTATCAGGGAAAAGAACTGCAGATGAACAATGTTGTCCAAAAAGAAAAAAGAAAGATGAAGGAGCATCTTAAAAATCTTTATGATTATGTTTAAATAAATAGTTACCCATATTGTTTATACTGTATACCTACTTGTACTTACATAGCTATTATGATACATTGTAATAATTTAAATAAATTAACAAAAGAATATGAATAGTTACATTTATTATATATTATTTTTTATTTGTTTTTTAATGAAATGTTTAAAATTAAAATGTAAACACAACACATATCTTTTTTAACATTTCAGGCAATGAATTTCAATTTATTTTTTATTTAGCAGTCATTATAATATTATGTTCATTAATTTGATTTTACATCAGTGTTTGGAAGGAACGAGTTCCAAAAGAAACGGATTCCTGGAACGAATTCCTTTTTATAAAAAAAGAACGAGAAAATGAACTAGTTCTTTTTTTCAAGGAAAAATAACAAAATTGTTCGTTCCTTTCTAGTTCCAATAATTTATACAGATAAGTATGTAAATAATTTAAATTAAGATATTTTTTTTTTATAGTGTTTAATGTATTTTGCTAGTTAGTGATCGTTATCGACTATCGACGTTATACAATCGATATACGTTGGCCAACAATTTAATTTTTAAGAAAACCTCAAAAAAGAATTATAAAATATGAACGTACTTGTATATTATATTAGAATTAAAAACTAAAGAAGTAGGTATGCATATGAAAAAAGGTGGGTAAGTGGATTTCGCTCTGCTGTACAGTAGGTTACAAGTGGGTCACTGTATAATGGATGGTATTAAATTTGAATTCAATGATATAATATCATTGTATAAGAAAAACGATTCTGAGCGGAGACGGTATGTTAGTCTAGGTATAAGACATAATATTATATTAGGTACCTATAATAAATTCCAAATTAATCATATCATAATATTTATTAAGTACTTATAACGCGTTATACATCAACAAAAAACCGTGGTACTATCATAGATATATAATAGTATACTTTAGAAGTTTCAAGTACCCACGAATAATATTATACAATCACAACAAAATAACTAAAATAGTTATCCTAAGTTTTTAATATGTAATTTCGTCCAAATTTGTACTTAAAATGACTATAAAAATAAACTGCGTAAATGTATTTTTTAGATTTTTTGGTAACAGAATTAACTACTTACGTGGAATCTTGTTTTAAATTTTCAATTCTTAGATACAAAAATTGAACATTTTATAAATTTTTAACTACAAAATAATTTTTCAAATTAAAATTTGATAAATTTTGTCAAAATTTGATCTTTAAATGCTTATAAAAAAAAATTGTGCTTATGTATTTTTAATATTTTTCAACTGATATTGTAACAATATATCAGGAACTTTGTATTAAATTTATACACTTTTTGGCCCAACAGATAAAACTTTATTGATATTTATAGAAAAAAAAAACTAAAAAAATTGAAAACTTACAATGTCCGTA
>NC_042493.1:120677038-120688905 GCF_005508785.2 Acyrthosiphon pisum
TACGGTAATTTTTTTTAAAGTACACCAAAAACCAAATTCAATTTTGTGAAAATCGATTTGCGTAAAAATTCCGTTTTTCGTTAATTTTCTTTTGTTTTTCCCGGCGCTTTTGAAAACCACTGGGAAATTTAAATTTTGACCTCCCCAATGCACCAACGACCTTCACTTTCTGATCGAACAAGATACTGAAGTTGAAAATCGTAGCATTATTTCGACTACTTATCGTGTACACAGACACAAAAAAAATAAAAAAATAAAAAAATAAAAAATAAAAAAATAAAAAAAAAAATAAAAAAACACACATCATTGTAAAATCAATACATTCATCGTTCCACTCAGAATCTAAAAAAAACATTAATGATTAAGTAAGAATTTTTATTTTATTTGGAACTAAAAAAGGAACTCGTTCATTTTCCAAAGGAACGACAATGGAACGAATTCCAAAAGAAACGGATTCCTGGAACGAATTCCTTTTTTTTAAAAAAGAACGAGGAACGGAACGAATTCCTATTTTTAAGGAACTTGACAAACACTGTTTTACATACTATTAACATCAACTTTTTATGAACAAATTACAAAGGTGTATGAAAGAAACAAATTATACCTAGTGGATAGTGGGTTTCTTAAAAAATTTTGGTTAGATATAGACTTTGGAAGAACTCGGGAACGCTCCTCAATTTTTGGTGACTTTAGTCCCCCCTCAACATTTTTCCCACTTTAACCACTGCGTAAAATACCATGGTTCTGTCATTGAAAATTTCTGACATAATGGCCTTCATGCCTGTCAGGAATTTAAATAATAATATTTATCATAATAACAGTAAATAAATAAACAGAACGTATATCGTCATCGGAAATCAAAATCCCTTTTATACACGACATAACGACAACCCATTCGTTATCACAACTATGCACACACACACACACTGCAGGACACAGCACAATGTTATCGTATTGACAGAGTCCTTAATTGTTAATGCATAAAATTATGTTTTCGAGGGGGTCTGTAAACTCCGATGACGTGTACGCCGTTTGACAGGTTTTAAATATTTAAATAATAATAATAATATTTTGGTGCGATGAAAAATTATTATTAACGTAATTTATTTTACTCACCGACCAGAGCCAGAAATACGATGAAAAGTAGCACCGCCGGGAAAGAAACAAAGTGGCGAAGAGGTAATAGATGCAGCAAATCCACTGAACAAAATAAACAGAGATACATAAACAAAATGTAAAGATTTTTTTAAAAATGATTGTTATTTATATTGTTATTTGTTTAACACCATATTAATAATATAGATTACCTAAGAAAAAGAAAACGAATATCTGTTTTTGTAAATACCTCATGACTGTTGAAATCAATAGAGTCTGAAACAAAAAAAAACAAACCGTTTAATTTCAATACAGTATATATAGGTATATAGGTAGGTACCAAGTCATATATAGTCATCAAACATTTAATGTGGCTAGAAGAACAGTTTAAGATTGTAAAACGTGAGATTACGCATGATTTTTTAATTCTAAAGTTATGTATTTTTTAATTAATAATTTTATGAAGTAAACGATGATAGAAAAAAATGTTGAATATACCTTTGACTTTATTTTTATTTATAATAAATGTATTATTTAACATGTTATTATCTGTTTTAAAGGTAATTTTATGAATACTAGTAGGCAGCATCATACCTGATATTTTGTAATTTATCGGTGAGCACCGGGGTAAACGCTAATACGCTATTGAAGGGAACAATAGTCGAAAAATAATTTTCATTAAAAATTAAATATTATATATATTGGAATCAAATCAACCCAACTCAAAAATAAAATCGTTGTTTGCTTTTGCGATCAACGAATTGAGGAATTTATATAAAAGAGAACCATATTAATGTGTTGAAGTCTTTGACAAATATTTCACTAACCAGCAATTAAAGTGATGGATTATGTCAAGAAAAATTTCTTTTTAAAAAAATGCGATCTCAGTGAGTTTTGGCAAGGTGGTGTTAACTCAATTAAACACATTAAACCTAGTTATAAAGAGTTAGCAAAAATAAAATGTGTTAAAAACGAGGAATACAACCTCAGGAATAAAATAAAGAAAAGTGTTTGGTGAATTATTTTTACAGAGGAAATATGTTATGTCTTAGTAGTTTTACCTACTACTAGTTGATACAGCTTTATTTTAACTTGAAGTTCGTTTTAAAGGACTTGAAATAGTATGTATAAAATACTTTTAATTTTTTATTACCACCAAATATAAATAAATTAAATGAAGCAGACAGTTAAAATCATGCTATGATTTTATTGAATTTTACAAATATGACGTGACTTCCGATTTAACAAGACAAGAGAATTCTTTAAAAGAATTTATAAAAACGCTAAGATAGTAAGATGAAAACCATTAAAGAATTATGTTTATATTTAATAGAAAAGAATCTATCATTTTTGTATAGTGAAGTTGATATATTTTGTATGATGTTTTTAAGTTTACCGGTGACTGTAGTTTTATCGGCCGAACGATCATTCTCTAAATTTAATCTGATTAAAAACTATTTAAGAAATTCAATAGTAATCTGAAGACCGATTAACAAAAAAAAGTATCTTAAACAAAGAAATGGCTCGCGCTGAACATAAAACAATTGATTTTAGACTGCTAAAAAAAAAATAAAAAAAAATGATTTTTTAAAGTATTAAAAAAAAAATAAATATGTAATTATTTTTATAATTTTAAACGTATCAACCATTTTGTATCCAATGTAAATGTGTATTTTTTTAGTTTAAAGAAAAATTAAATGGTGGTTGGTACTTCACGTCTACACGCATAAATGCAAATGTTCATATGAAAATATTTTGTAAGATCTAGAAAGTAGGGAGCCCTATTATTTTGTTTTGAACCCTGGACGTAAACCTTAGTTGCGGCACTCGTGCGTAACATACCAAATTTTACATACAGGAGAAAACGTATAATTCCGTTGTTTTAAATATTAAAGTGAATTGACCACTTATACAAATAAAAGGTAATATTATTTTCAAGGCAATTTCGTCGAATTGTATTTTATTTTAATTTTTAAGCGAGTTCTCAGTTTACATTATTTTAAAATACTCATAACTCTATTTAAATTAAAATATAATAAAAAAGGCTCATGAGTACGCAATTGTGTACAAAAACGATTTTGAGCAAAGATGTTTTGTCAGCATAGCATAAAAATAATCAAATTTATAGTTAAAAGAAAATGAACAATAATTTAAAGTGCATCATGGCTATAAATAGCGTGACATTCCGGTAAACATTTTTTTTTTTTTTTGATAGATGAATAAAAATTGTTGGTAACTTTCGATTAAAATGTACTAAGTAGGGCTGGGATTTATATGTAATAAAAAACCAAAAATATGTAGTATAAAATAAAAAATATGTACTAAGAAAAATAAAAAAATTATGTTAAAGTTTTAAATTAAAATACAATTCTAAATAATTTTTGAATAACAGGTAAAGTTAATTGTTTTTTATGTCTAATTAATTTAATTTAAAAAATATAATATTTTGTGGTAAAAATTAAAAAATATGCAATAGTAAAAAAAAATATGTTGTTAAATTCAAATACAATTATAATGTTTAATCAATTTAAAGTGAAACAATGACAAACCATATATTGTCTTAAATTTTCAAAATTCAATGTAAGGCGATTTGGTCTTAACAATGACTTAGTCATCAATAGAAATCCAAATAAGACCATTTTGAATCAAATGAATGAACACAAGAACTGATAGTCTGATAGGTACTGTTGTAAATTCGTAAGAATATTTTTTCAAATAATTGTTGAACGTAAAGTATAATCTAAGATCATTATGGTTATCGAACAGAAACAGATAAGATAAACTAAAATCAAGTTATTAATATTTATTTTAACCTACTTATTTCCAATATACATTATACACTTACAATTTGCCGAGTACCATTATTGAAATATAAATGTAAAAAATTACTAAGCCACAAAAATTGTCAAGATTTACGAAATATGTAAAAAAAAGCGAAAATTTTACAAAGTATGTAAAAATATGTATTTATGACGAAATATGTAAAAATATTTAAAATAAAATATGTCTTATTTTATTGCAAATCACGTGAAATGAATTTATCATTTGCAATAATTAATTTATCATTTTTTACTAAAAATATGTATTTACATACAAATCCCAGCCCTAGTACTAAGTAAGATATGAAAATAAAAATTTTTATGAATTTGCAACTAAAAATAATTTACAAATTTTGAAAAATTTTATAAAATTATTATGACTATAAGTAGCTCAAAAAGAGTCAAAATAGTTTGAAAATATTACCATGTATGGAAAATGGTCATTTTAACATATTTTGGTGGACATTTTAAGTGCCTACAAGTTTTTAAATTTCATTTATGAAGGTTTGTTAATTTACCGATAAAAATCCAATATCGTAAATATTTTAAATTTAAACACAAATATATTAATGTTACTTTCTAGTAAACTTTTTTTTTGCTCGAGGTTAGGAAAATGTATGGGGAATCTTAAATCTAATGTGAGCTATGAAAGTAAAATCTTTTATGAATTATTTCGAACTGACAAATAGTTTGAACATTTTCGAAATTTTGATGAATGTTGACAAAATGTTAACCTTAAATACATATAAATAATAATTGAGCATATGTATGTTTAATATTTTTTAACTTCTATTAATGAAAATGAAAAAGGAACCTAACATTAAATTTTCAAGCTTTTTACCAAGTAAAAAAGTTTTTATCCGGAATAATTATTTAAAAAAAATAATAAAATTCAAAATATTTATAAATAGCTCAAAAAGAATCAAAATATTTCAACAACTTAACCATTTATGGAAAATACTATTATAAATATTTGGTGAAAATTTCAAGGTTTTACTGGTAGGTATTAATTTTTCAGTAATCAAACAAAATAAAATCTAATTTTTTAAAAATTGGTTTCTCATAAAAATAACCACTTTTTTTTATTTCTTGACGCTTTCTAAAACTACTTGTAACAACTAGATTCAATTTTATTCTCCGATAATATTCTGGTCTCGAAAATCGGAGCACTTTTACTATCCAAAGTGTTGCTGACGTAAAATCAATACATAAATGGGCGTGGTCCAACCTGAGTAGATAGCAGTGGTTGTAGCCATGTAATCAATAAGTTTCCCGTACTATCGTTCACAGTATTTGCAAGTAGGTCTCATTTTAAAATTTAATTCCTTTTGAACAACATCATTATGGGTAACGCACAAGCTCCATCCAAATTACCACCGATGCCACGTAATATGACACCAAGTCCGCACTCCACGGCACCGCAAAAGCTGCATCCCAAAAATCACATAGAAAACCCCGGATCGGTTGAAGAACTGCACATGGAATTCAAAGGTTAGTTTTGGGTCATTTATTGAGTAGTTTTCTCTTTATTGATTTATTTTCATTTCAGGAATGTATCCTTTGATCTTAGAAGGCATCCGACTTAACGTTCTTACAGGGCTGAGCAATCATTTGTCTGTTAACCACAGTCTACTCATAGGAACAACCAGTCCAAGATTAAACTACAAATTTGGATCTACATTTGTTGCTTGCAATCGGCTTGAGCATGGAGATTTCAATCCTCTTTTCTTAGATGCTGACATTGATCCCCATGGAAATATTACTACAAATGTTCATGTACAACCCTGGAATAATCTACAATTCAAAATTAACGCTTGGGTAATTAATTATCCAATTATAATCCATTGTTTTAAAAAATATATATATATATATATATTTACGCAGTGTTTTTCACAATAGTTTCAAGAGTTCAAAACAGATATATGTCAAACAAGTGTTGAATATAAAGCAGACAGATATACAGCTTCCCTGTTATTAGTTGATCTTGATTTATTCAATTTTACGGGAATCTATATATCACAGTGTTTATATGCTTTGAATAACAAAACATCAGTAGGTGTTGAAGTCACTCACCATCGTTGTCTATCACTTCCATATGGGCATTTAACATTATTTGATTTCTTTGGAAGATACAAATGTAAATAATGAAAACAATTTATTTTCATAAACTAAATTAGAATTAGTTTAAATCAAGAAATTCATCAACTAAAACTTATTTTTTTTTTTTAGATAATGATGCTACCACAATCAGTACTAAATTCAACTATTTGGAGTTGCAATGCTACTTTCATTTCAAAGCTAGTGAGCAGCATCAGTTTGGTTTAGATCTTGGAGGTAGTCTTTACCACCAAGAATTCAATGCAACTTTTGCATATCAAGCAAAAATTCCTACGTCAGATATCGTCATAAAAAGTATAAAAAAAATAATAAATAATATAATTTTTTTAACATAAATATTATGTCATTGGGCTGGGTACAGATATTTTTATTTTCAAACCGAATTTGCGTTACACTTTGATTATCACTATAGAAACGAATAAAATGTGAATGTACCTACCTAATTCCCACTTTGTATATATTTATTATAATACACAATTAATGGTTACTTATTAATACATATTTATGATTCATACATGATCTTCGAATTGGATAATATTGAGTAGTTTTTTTTACTGTACCTAGTTACTTAATTAGTAACTTGTTGCATTTCAGTAAAATTATACATACAATTAAGTACAATCCTGTTTATCAGATATCATACTTTTGACAAATTGTCTTTATTGTCTAATACTGAATATATATGCTTACTTTTGTATAAAAAAACATTGTTTCATTTTCAATAATATTTCGGGATATACAAAGATGTCCGACTCGTACCATGAATTTCAATTATATTGTTTTTACTCAGATTTTTAATGTATTAACTTTATTAACCAATATAAGCTGAATGCCAATAAAATATTTTAATTTTGATGAGATCGGTATCACAGTATACCCAAATAGTAAAAAATGTTAAATTTTAAATGCTGATAAATGGTGGACAGCTTGCCATTTTAACATCAGCTCAATGTGGAGAAATGCTAACTGCAGTAATAGGTTTGAACTTTGCATAAATGTAAATATTGTTTAAAAATAATTAAAATTTATTTATATTAGTTTTATTTGTATCACCATGTTTAAGATCATGAAAAACTCATACCCCATTTTACCCCAGTGTAGAATGAAGTAAATTATTAGTTTTGGTTTTTTCGATAGTTAAGTAAAAAAGCTGAGTTATTTATTTGATTTAGGGAAAGCAAAGCTACACAGTCCCTTTTCATGTTACAGTTCAATAAGGAGAAAAAATTGAATAATTTTATCATTAAAAGGAATTGTAATTTATGTTTTCAAGCATTGATATTTTTGTAAATTTGAAGCTCTGCATTAAATAGAATCTGTACAATTGGGTTTGAACATTTAGTTCCACATTCTATATCCTGGGTTGTCCTATATAAAATGTAAATATTTTTAAATATTTTAAAAGAGATAAAACATAAAAACATTATTTTATTCATTAATTATAAATATCAAATTTATCCTATAAATATTAATTATTGCTGTTAGATATCTGTTGACCAATACATCTATATGACCTATGAGCTAAGATATTATCTATAAATGATTCAGTAAATGTCATATTTAATACTATTTGGACAAAAATTCTAGTGATTTTTATTTACTTAACATAAAAGCTAAGCAACACTTAATTTAATAATTACATTTTTACATTCATTAGTGTTTCGTTTTTTACAACAAATAATTGGCCACATCCTAATTAAATAACACTCAAATAAAGGGCACTCATTCATTCCTTCTTCATTTCTTTCAGTCAAATGTTATTTGTTATTTAGGTAACCTTAATAATTAACTTTATTTTTATTATAAACAGTAGGTATAATGTAAATATAATAATAATTAATCAACTTATATGTTAATTGAAAATAGTATTAATTGTTTACCTTTTTTTGTTTTTAGGTAGTATAGATAGAAAGTGGAATGTAAAAACGTCACTGGAAAAAAGTTTACACCCACTTACATTTGCATTTAATATTATGTTTTTTCCTGCCCAACGTCAATTAATGATGGGAGCTGGATTAACAATCTGTTAATTTATACAACATTACATTTTGGACCTTTTTTTCATTCCTATTTTTTATATGATTTAATATACAGTAATCCCTCGTTATCCGTGTTTTTTTTATCCGCGGTTTCGATTATCTGCGGTTGGGTCAACGATAACAAATTATTAATGCGATTGCAATTGCGATAATGTTTTACCGTTATTACACGAACACTGTAGAAATTTGTTTTTGACAATTGTAGATAATTGTTGTTATATCGCTATAATAGGCAGTGGCGGCTCGTGGTATGGTGCACAGGAGCACGTGAACCACCCAAAAAAATGAAAAACAATTATAAAAAGAACCTATTTTGATTGTGTCACAACGTCGCGTCGTTTGTCAAAACGATAACACTGTACATTATCCATTACATTATTTTGGTATGCACCTATAACAAAATTATTATTTTTACCATCTTACATAGGTATCTTATATATTTCTTGTGCACCACCTTAGGTGAACCTCACGAGCCGCCACTGGCTATAGGTTTAACACATATACATTATACATACATATATGTACTTATGGGTCTATGATAACTACTGGTCTCGTTATCCGCGCAGGTTTGCTGGAACGTAACCTTTGCGGATAACGAGGGATTACTGTATTGTATTATTATTGATTAAATTAAATAATAATTTATACTCCTAAAATATAGAATTATTCTAAAATAATATCTGCTAGATGTATACAAAATAACAACTTTTTCATGCCATAAATGGTGTTGTCAGAAGTTAACAAACCAAAAATAAACACAAAATATAGCATATAAATAGAATTCAAGTATAATACTTTAAATGCTTGAAAAAAAGAGACAAAAATGTTATGCAACTATGAAAATTTTTAGAAAAAATAATCATATATTTATAAGAAAATAGAAAATATGATATTACTTACTCTATTGACTGAAATAAACACTCCATTTTGAATTTGATGATCATATTAATATTAAAATAATAAACAATTCAAATAAATTTCAAATTGCCAGAAATAAAGTAAATAATTTATTATAAATAAAATATAAGTTAATTTGATTTTTAATTATATAAGTGTATCAAAATCTTTTTCAAATAATGTTTTTAATTCATTTAAACTTATTATGAGACCACACTGAAAAATATATATAATTTATAATATTATGTACCTTGCGATTATTTGTTTTTTTTATAATTGATTTTTTGACTTATCTAAATAAGTTGTTTGTTTATCTATTTCTTATAAGTTATAACAAATGTTAAATGATTCAAATCTTAATTTAATAAAAAGTAAACAAATTAATTGCTATTATTTTTTTTTTTTTTTAACTGTTATATCATTAATTGTATTAGCTTAGTAGATATTTTGTTATAACAATTTGTGGAATAGGTCATGAACATTGAACAATGTATACTATTTAATTTAATTATACCACTATACTCTTATTTTGAGTCTGTTGTCCTACACAATACATAAAATTTACATTTGTAATTCAAAAAATAGTGAGAAACAATTTAAATACAATTATTAGCCAATATAATATGATATAATGCTGAAAGCTATTACAACTATAGTTCTTATGTACCTACCTTTAAAATTATGATTTTATTGTTTTTACAATAAAGATAATTGCTTGCCGATTTTTACCAATTACCATCAAACAAAAAGCCACAGAAGTATAATATTTAAGTATAATATTAAAATAAAAAGTAAGAACATTATTGGTAATCAAAGTACAAGTCTTATAAATTATACCTTAGTTCTATAATCAATAATAGTAGCCGAAGTTGAACTAAAATACATGTAAAATGTAGGTAAATAAAGAAATCGGTATGGTGTTTTTTAATATTTTTAAATTATTGTCGATGCATAATTTTTTACTTTGAAGAAAATCTTGAAAATGTAACTCAAGGTTTCTCATATATTTTTGTTAGTGTTATTAAAAAAAAATGTTGACCGTAAATTCACAATCATTTTTGATAGAATTCGACTGTAATAGTACCTACCTGCTTTGCAGTCTGCACATACCCACAGTAAATTGAGAACTGAGAAATGGCAAATAAAATGATGATATTATAATTAAAGACAGGATTTATATTCTTTAAAAATCCTTCAAGTGTTCTCATTATATTCTCTTAAAAATTTTAAAAATATGCTAAATTATGCAAAATAGGCAAAATATGCAAAAATAATTAATAAACATTATTATTTGCTTTAATATCCACATTAAAATTTTTTTTCAACATTATTTTAACAGTGGAGTATTAAGTAGGTAGGTATTAAAAGTTTCATATTCTAATGGAATACTATTTCACTTTAGTAAGTTGGAAATGATAAAAAAAAAATTCTATGTGTTCAAAATATTTTTTTTCTGGGTAGGTACTGTAATATTAAAATTAAAAATAAATACAATTTTTTTCTCACAATTTATGAAATATTCCAAAATATGCTAAATGGGTTAAATATTCTATAACCTATATAGGTAACTTTAATATTATAAGAATAGGTATACGAATACGGGAAACGGGTACCTATTTAAAGGTAATAAAAATATAAATAAATTTATTATAATATTATCTATAATAGGGGCGTCAAATAAGTCAGCTTGAAGTTAATATGCAATAAGATATACACCTTAAACACATAAACACATTTCTTCCGAGAAAACTATGACCAATTACAATAAATTCGTACTTGCTACACAGTACAGTAGTACCTACAGTAGTACCTACACAATGTCAATTAATATATTATATCATAATAATATATAATAATTATTAATGTATTATTTTGCTTATTATTTTTTTTCGTAACGATTTGGGTTCTAACTACGATACCAATGAGGGGCTAAAAAGTAAAACCTCATAGGGGGACTATATAGATGCCATACTGCAGTCCATCTACATTCTACGCTATGTTTGGGACTTGAAGCCAAAATAACGGAGAGAGAAATCGTTTCTATCTCGCATTCTCGCACTCACGATTAAAGATAGAATGGTTATTGGTTGCTCGACGGGGTACCCATGTCACAAGCGATATCACATGGCATTGGTTTATCGCCCTTAAATTAACTATTTCTCCTCAATCAATTTTTGATATTTTGTTGTATAATTCAAAAACGAATAGCTGTACTTGACATTTTCACCGAATGAAAATATTAGGATTTTCTATACGTACAAGGAAATGTTTTGATTTTTTTTTTTATATGTATTTCGTTAACGTAAAGCGGTGAAAGGGGGGTATGAAGGGCTGAGCCCACCACGAAACGTCACATTGAAAATGTATAACAGGGCTTCAACACCCCCCCCCCCCCCCCGAACACAATATAATTGTCCGCCCTACGCCCATGATAATAATCCATGACTCGTTACATATTTATCACTCGTTATCATATTTTGTATCACTAGTTATCACTCGTTCAATAAATATTGGCGATTGAAATTGATAAGATGTAACGGGGACGCTGTGTATCATTTATAATAATATGTTATTTTACATTTTCCCCGTTACAGATCCACCCCCCGCCGGCCTGTTAATTGATGAGCTTTCAATCGCCAATACCTAATGCAGTTACAGTTAAATAGTATAATAATATTAAGACGTTATAACAACAAAAATTATAATTACTGTACTTGATAATCTCAAAAAACAACTAACCTTTTTCTACGCTGTTTCATCTGCGACGGTACATCTCGCATGGATAAGAATAATTCACTAGCTTCTTCGGAGTGTGCAGCCGGCCTCGTATGTGATTTCGTTGCGTTTAATATATTATTTTTATTTTTTTAGGTTCGAATCTAATTTCGCTACATGTGAC
>NC_042493.1:120688955-120701756 GCF_005508785.2 Acyrthosiphon pisum
TTTAAGTATCCAATTTTGTCAAAATATGAACTTGAAATGTCAACAAAATAAAGTGTGTGTATGTTTTTTTGGAATTTTTAGATTACTGTTGGACAAACTTCTGAGAAACATTGTTTTAAATTTAATAGTTTTAGCTATTAGAATACACTACTGTATAACTACAAAATAATTTGCATATTTTACTAATTTTGACGTATTGCGTTATAGTTTAAACTTTAAACAATAATTTGTGACTTTATTTTCGATATTTTTAAATTGCTATACAAGTGTAACATTATTGTAATTTTCTTTTTCAAGCTTTTACCAAACATAATAATTGTTGTTAATATTTTTTACTAATTAACTAAATACATTAGAAAAATTAAAATGCCTACATTAACCCTTTCCGTTGTGGTAGTAACTAGTTAGTAGAGTACTGCTGACTATATAATTTTTAAACTTGTTGTATGGCGGTCTGTGGTATTAACCACCTATAAAATATTTAATTTTTTCTCAATTGGTGGTTAGCGTAATGGCGTTTCTGATCAGTGACCACCATATCTGGTTATTTTATACATATACCACCAGATGGCGTGGTATTTATCAATATTTATTAATATTGAATAATTTGTAATTCAATTTTATTTTCTAATATTTTATATTGGCCATGCATTTAAATACCATTTTCATTTGCCGCTCTGTGCTGGAAAGTGGGAAGACATAGAGAGCGTAAATATAATGTGTTCTGAATATTTTGAAATTTCTTTATTCTATTTGGGTAAACGGCCCTGCGGGCTCAATTACAGTAGTATCAATTTACAGTAATAAACAAAAATTAGTTCACTCGGTATAACATACCTAATTCATTAATATTTAATACGTGTCATAAAACAAAAACAAAAAATTAAAAAAGGTGGGTAAGTGGATGTCGCTCTGCTGTACAGTATGTTACAACTGGGTCACTGTATAATGGATAGTATTAAATTTAAATTCAATGATATAATATCCAAGGCTGGCAAGTTAATGATTTTATTTAACTCAGTTAAGTTAAGTTAATATGCACCAATAACAAAAAGTTAAAAGTTAATTTAACTATAGGTTAACTCAGTTAAGTTAAAAGTTAATACACACTTTTTGTTAACTTTTTATTAAGTTAAAAAAAAATTAATTTGTTTATACAACGCTAACATACTTAATTTTTTTCCAACCCAAAACTAAATTATAGACTATAGTGTTTATATTTTATACAGTGTTTCCATATTAGTTTAATTCAAATTATATACATTTTTTACTTTAAACAATTCACGGTAAATATTTTTTGACATGAAAACGAAATATACTGAAGTAGTAAAATATGATAAAATTAAAAACAAAATAAATCAACTTAACTTACTTCTTGAAATGAAAAATTAACTCGTTAATTTCACGTTAATTAAAAAAGAAATTTAGTAAGTTAACAGTTAAGTTAATGAAAAGCCAAAATTAACTAGTTAAGTTAAAAAGTTAATATAAAATTAACTTATTAACTTAACTTTAACTTTTTAACTCGTTAATGCCCAGCCTTGATACTGTTATAAGTTTGGTAGGTACCTACGTGTTTTATTTTGTACGTCCATGATAGTATAACAACGCTGATTTCGAAGGCGTTGGCTCTATAATATAACATTTAACTGCAGTTAACGAAAACATTTGAAAATAAACTTAAAAATAATTTAATATTTTAGGCTCGATTCTAATTTTGCTGAATGTAACGTATAGTGCATGACCGAGGACCAATCACTTATGTCGGTCGGTCGCAAAACATTTGGGTAGTTTTCCAACGAACGTTTCTTAGACACGTCGTAGCCGGTGATCGTCACAGTGAAATTAAATGGTTCAATTGGTGCACATAACATGAGCCACATGATAAGACTGCACTACCAAATAGATGCCAAGACTGAACAGTGAACATCATCGATTATATGACTGGCGGAAAATCAATTTGTACAAGTAGGTATGCATTATTTCATACTATTACAAGTTAGGTATCTGTTTTATCTTGTACGGTCACAATTGTACCATTAGTGTATGCTCAATGGTGACTGCGTACACTCTGTAACATAACAGTTAACAATAACATTTAAACATTCTGATTTTTTCTTCATTTTAATTTTTAATTTATGCTTTATGGAATTACGCACTTTTCTTAGTGACTCAGTTAGGTAGGTTCTTATGTGTCTTGACTATTATTTAAAATGAAATAACAAATAAATGTTTGACTACCTAACTATGATTGTAACGCGTAGGTACCTTGATCAGAGATAGACCACAATGAAAGATATAGGACAATGATTATTATTTGAATTTGATATACCTAGGTACCTAGATAGTACCTATGGCTTAAGTTTTATTCTGCTAATTTTTTTTCAAACTATATTGTCACATAAATAGACTAGCTGCAACTAGGATTGCTACCTTTGAAAGATAGCAGACCCGGAGACTGACCGATATACAAAAAAAACAAAAGTTCAACAGCAAAAGATATTGTGCATATGCATAATGTATAGCTTTGTTTATGAAGGGAAAAGATAGGCAATGAAATGCAATAACAATTAATTATAAAACTCTTGATACAGTATTTTATTTTTATAGTACTACATAATTTAATCAGCTGTACCTATTTGTACAAATAAAACACTTTGTAGTTAACCGTATTTCTAACTATACATTTCTAGCGTGCTATAGGTAGTAATTCTTTACATTAGGTTTATTGTAGCGACACTACATTAATCGCTAAAATGTAAGTAGTGTACTACTATAGTATCGCTACAATCAGCGCACTCACGACTAATGTATTTAATAAATTATTTGTAAAATCATATCATTATAAGTTAATTTTACATACAATACTTTGAGGTAATACAATATAACAATCTATACATTTCTTTCATAATTTTAATTACCTACTAAATGAGGCAAGAAAGAAAATTATTAATTGCATTATTTTTAAATTTTCAAATGTTCTATAAAAGGAATTTTATGATAATATTATTATCAGGGCTTGGAAGTTGTAGCAAATGCATATTTTTCTTGGTTCGTCCTAGAACATCCAAAGTAAGATACAAATATGTATCATACTTCTCTGATGTCATACACAAAATTTTATTTTGCTATTTTTTGCATATTTACGGTTTTTATTGCTATTTTGCTAATTTAGGGTTTATAGTGCTATTTTTAGTCATATTTTCTTAATATACATAATATATACCTAACATATTATACAAAATATAGGAAATTATCACATTATGTTGAAAATAATGACTAATTTGGTTAGGAATTAGGAAATAAATAGATCTTATAAGTACACTTGTACAAACATATTTAAGTAATTTAATATATATTTTGTTAACAGTTTATAATTCAACTAGTCCAGACAGTCCCTGATGTCTATGAGCCCAACAATTTTATAAAATTGTATAATTACATTTAACTTTTTAAAATAAATTTAATTTTTTCAATTTATATGCATATTTTTTGATTTTTTGTGCTATTTATAGCGCATATTTTGGAGTTTTTAAGTGCATATTTAAGAGCTAAAAAGTAACATTTTTAGTGCTACAACTTCCGAGCCCTGATTATTATTATATATTTATGGCAACTTTAAATATACATAGTATATATTTTTTATTTTATTTAAGTTTGGGAAACTTTTTTAGTGTTTAGTTGTACAACTTAGTAACGATAGCAATGAGTGTATAAAAAGGTAAACAAATTACCTAACTATGAATTTCCTCTATTACATATTGTATCTACTTGTTATTCCTTTTTATGAAATTCAGTATGCAGTGTGGCTATTTGTTTCCTAAAATGTATGTTATCTAGCTATATAAGGTGTAACAGATAAATGCTCACAAATGAAATATCTTTTGCTCTAATCCAATATTTATAATATCCAATAACACTTTTTTTTATCTAAACATATATACTGTATATATATGTACTGCATATATATATTGAATAATTCAAAATAGTCAATGTGTAAATCAAATTTTTGACACATTTCAATTAAAAAATGTTTATTTATGTCAAGTAGTTTATTTTTTCACAAATTTTTAAATATCAATATTTTTTGGAGTAAATAACGTAAGAAACATAATAACTGAATTAAAAATAATATTTTGGGAATATCCTTACATAAGTATAATTATTAAATTATTTATTATTCATATCATTTGGGTAATTTTTGTAATAAAATATACCTAACTATTAACAATTTTCTTTTTTTATTTATCAGATCTTTCTATTACACTCTGTATATATTACCTATACTATAAGTACTTTGACGGTAGTCCAGGGCCTAAAATAAATGAAACTTTCGTACTACACTATTTTATAATTTCACATAATGTAATATGATTTCTCCCTCTGTAAAAATAAAATATAAGTTAAATTTTTTTTTTTATTTATTTGAAAATTTAATATAACACCTGTCACCTGTATAGAATGATTAAAAGTATAACCTAAAATTATACTTAAAATTGTATTTTTCTAAGTTCAATATTGTTTGTTAAATCATATTTTTCTTTGACTTCTTCAAAAACCCCATGATACCATTCCTGTTTTTTTGCATTTGTATGCATTTTTAGAATTTCTTTATTTTTGTTTATCCAATTAAAGACAGCTGGTTGAGGATCAAACTCGTCTAAAGCTGACATGTTTATTTTCACATACAGAGACTCTTTTATAACTGTAGGAGATAGGGATAGATTATTAACAATAATAATATAGTTATTTTACTTATAAATAATACAATATGAATTCATAAACAGTAGGTATACAATTTTATTTTTATTTCAATACCTACCCACTTGTGTTCTGTTGACTTTTTAATCATGTTTGTTCATACTTATTTAACCAAAAATTAATAAACAAAAATATAAAAATTATAGGCTTATACTAAAATTTAAATTCTATCATCACATGAAATACAAACAATGCGACAAGTCAAAATAATTATAGAAAAATTATCGTATTATTTATATTCATATTTATACATATTCATATATATGTTACGGGCAAAGTAGGAAATCCGGGCATTGTTATGCAATGCCTGGGCACTATGTACAATACCTGAACATTTTGGGCAATGTAAGAATGACCATTTTAATATTCAATTTTTTCATACATTGGCCGGGCATTGTACGAGATTGCCAGAGCAAAGTGTACCCCGCCCGCAGTTAAGTGGGCTAAGTGAATTAATTACTGCAGCACACATTTATTTCGAATGTTATTTATACGTAACGATAACTAATATTTAATTAAATTAAAACTATTAAAATAACTATAATTTAGTAATAAATAATATTCATCTTATTCATGTCAAACCACTTTTAGATAAAAATATGATTTCTTCTAGGAAGTTCTATATTGGATAATAGATTTAAAAACTATTGAATAGCAATTTATATTTGAAGCGTCTTTTTCAAGTTTTTTTTATGGTTATTAAAAAATGCAGTAAAATGTTTTATTTTATTTTTTAATATATTCAATATTTAACCTACAGTGCCCAAATCTAAATGGGCACTGTATACAATGCCCGGACAATGTTAACTTATTCCAATTTTGTCTTCGAAAAACGGGCATTGTACCCAGTGACCGGGCACTGTGCACAATGCCCAATTTTCTACTTTGCCCGCAACATATATATATATATATATATTCCAAGTAGCATTAACGTTTACTTAAAAAGTAGTAAAAACCAAACTTTTAGTATCATATTATTATATTATTATTGTTATTAATATTTTATAATATTATATTATAGTCATACCACTCAAACAGTCATACCCATCATCAATTTGTAACATTTATTATTTTTTATGATTCAAAGTTAAATATAAATAATAATAAATTATAAAAACATTGATGATAATACTCAATATAATATAAGTCTATTATAAAAATAAAAAATAAATAATAATTACTTTTGTTTTGAATTTTAGTACATTTCTCTATATTTCCATCATCCTCAGCTGTTCTTTTTCTAACAACAAAACGATCCATAGCACGGTAGTATTGTAGTACTATACTAAATAATATATTATATTTCTCGATTGAAATACCCACTATCTAGTTTTCTTATTTAATAGCTAAGGAACAAAAGCACAGACTACAAAGGCGAAGACGTGACACGTGAAGTATAAACATACCCTATAAACATCAAAATTAAAATAATAAATGATAGCTACCTATTGCTGATATTTCATTTATCACAAAATAAGTTTTACCACGTATCTATGGTATACATAATAATATTATAGCTTATAACATTGATTAAATATACATCATGCTATTATTGTTTTTTTCCAATGGTATCAATGCATTTTATCACACACAACACACACACACACACACACACACACACACACACACACACACACACACACACACACACACACACACACATGTAATTTATCAGTTAATATAACCATGGATTAAAATTCAAATTCAAAACTAAAAAAAAAATACAAGTTAATAAAAACCAGTAACAAAATTTAAATATAACACTAAAATAATCAACACACATTTTTATTTTGTACTGCATTATTCCGATTTCGTACTACACTAACAGTGTCGTACTGCACACTATTTTAGGCCAAGGACGGTACTAGACACTATTGGCAAAGATGCCAGGAAATATTTAAAAACAATATATTTTTTTTCAACAAGAAAGGATATATTTTATTACTTCTTAAAGCTAATAACTTTATCATTTTGTACTATTGTACATATTTTATTATTTTAAAGCACTATTAATCTAAAATTAAATTTCAATAATAAATACAACTATTATTTTAACTATTATTATATTTAATTCATTTCATACGGCATTATTATACAACAATTATTTATTTACACAGGAGTTATTATTAATGCAATCAAAGATGTTTATATAAACTAGTTTTAACAATCAATATCAAATATAAATCTCAACTTATTGAATGATAATTATAATAACTAAATAATATGCGAATGCAATTGCACTTAATTAATTAAGTGGCCTGGGCCAGTCTACCACTGGCAGTAACACTGATCACAAACCAAGTTATTTTACAATTGTGTATATATTGAAATAACATAGGTAATAAAAAGAGAATTGGGTTTTTTAGTATGTATGATCTGAAGCCGGATTCGTTAGAAATGAAATAACAAAATATTTTATATAGCATTTCTTTTATATCCTTCACAGATATTTTACAACAGCACATTTTGTATTAAATTTAATAAACATTAAAAACATATTTTTTTAGAGAAAAATATTAGGAAACCCAGATTCAAGGAATTAAATATCAATACAGATTCAGTCCTTCAGAAGGGGCAGTTGCATATTCCCCCTTTCACTATATCACCTATCACTATAAAGCCTAATAAGGATTAGATTCTAACGATAAGTGTTCTGGTTGGTTTCAAATAAAAACACATTTATAAAAAATTTAAAAAATCAATGCTGCATAACTAAACACATATATTTAATATTATTTGATATTATAATTTATAACAATAATTTTCAAATTACTAGATTTATTATTTCTTAGAAATTCAATGTGATTTATACACCTAAATTAAACACTCATTATTAATAGTTTGCACCTTTTCTTAATAATTATACATTTATTTAATAATTTATTTTATAGTGTACAAGTTAAGTACCTAGTATAAGTTTAATAATATTTATTATTGATTATAAATACAAATAGATATTTGTAAATTTATAATGAGTGCTGCTATACATATTTAACTATATAGATTAAGGTTAGTTTTTAAAAATTTAAATATTAATCATCAGTTGGTTGAACGGAATAACAATTTTTTTCTTGCTATAAATATTATGCTTGAATTGATAGTATACAATTCTGCTACTAATTGAATGGGAATTATTGAATAAATAATCATACCAACCATGTTTAAGTTTTAGTGAAATCTCTTCTGTGACTTTTATATTAATTAATGTTTATGTCAACCATAGGTACCTCATGAATATTCTTGATTTTTAAGATTATTTATTACTTTTAATTAAGTTGTTTGTAAATATTAAAGTAACTGAACTATAATTAGTATAAGTAATATAGTTAGAAAAATATTTTTATTAAACAATTAGTTATAATAGTCAACAAAGTTAAGTTAGTATTGTATATTCCCTCTTATGAGTTTAAAATATTGTTGTATTAATTATTGGATTTTATAATTAGTAAATTAGTAATAATCTATTTGGAGTGCCTATTAATAAGATTCAAAAACACATTTAAAATGTTCAATAGAAAATTATAATGGCTGAACAACATTTTCAGGTACAGAAGTTAGTGACAAGTACAAATGAGCATGTTGTGAAGCAAAAAATACAAACATATTGAAAACTGTTAAATGACAAGTGAGTTAATTTATCATAAAACTTTTTTTCATTTTAATAGACTTATTCTATAATATTTATTTTTTTCTGTTATGGTTCAAAATATTAGCCGACTGGGAAATCAACATCAGCTGTTGAAGGCTGAAAACTCTGTGATCTTTCATTTTAAATATCATAAATTCTTCTTTGGGCAATCAAATGGAGGCGTTTCCAAAGACAAGAAGATTGTTTCTCATGATGGCTTTAAATGGTCTGCCTGTAGTTGTGCTATAAACAATGAGAAAAAACAAAAAATTGATTAAGAGAGTTAATTTCATGACATCTATTTGAGTATGCCTCATTTATATGTCAAAAGACCGTATCCAATTAGGTCACTCAAAAAATGTCTAGCAGCAATATTTGTTCCACAATCTTCAATCTACCATCTAAAACTTGTATGGATATCAAGTCAATGGATGTCAACAATGTTCCTCCCATTGCCACTTCTTACCTTAAGGTTACTGGAAAAATTGTAATACTTTGAGAATACTCATTGGTAAATATGAAAAATGCCAGTATGTATTTTTGAATGGAACGCCAAAAAGGAAGAAAGAACAAGTTAAAAAAACTCAAAAAACACAAAACACAAAATACATAGTTTCAACCACAGAAGGAAAAAATATATTGATTATAAGTGTGAACAATTCATAACAGTGAGACAACTGAAAAAATACGTATTGATGAAGACATTGAAAAAAACATGAAAAAAAAAGCACGTTTAAATAATGAATACAGATTTAGTGTTGACAGTAATTCCTAATATAGCACTGGAAAAATCATATTGTACTTAATAGAAAAATTTGAAGATTTAGAGTTATAAGTTGTTTGCAATATAAATTATCTGATGGTTATTTCATTTGATAATAACAAACGGCTAAAATACAAGGCTGGGCATTAAGAAGTTAAAAGGTTAATATTGTTTGAAGTTTTTAACTTAATTAGCTACTTTTAGATTTTCATTAAATTAACTAATAACACGTTGAGTGCCCTGTGTATTTGGCGCGCGGTGCCCGAGTATCCGTGCGAAATCAATCCCGCAATTACGTCGGCAGTCTGTGTGTTGACGTCGTCCTCCAGTGGATTGTGGTTGTTTTTCGCTACATACCTACTTGTTGTTATAATCAAGTGTTTGAATGATTAATGTCCAACAATAAAATTTACTAATATCTTATACCTGTAGCAATGAATAATATATATATATATATATATATATATATATTATATACAAGTTAAAACAAAATAATATTATTATGTAAGTTCCCCATATTATTTCCGTTTATATATAAGTAAAATAATACCATTAATAACTATACAACTGTATATTATAAGAATAATGTTTAGATATAATAACTATTGCGATAAACATAAACAATCATTGTGGCGTCGATGTCGCCGTCTATTATTTCTTGGGAAAAATAACCATTACTTTGCTAAAAACAAACGAAAATAAAATCTGAATACACCGTTAAAAAATAGACATTTCACTGAATAACCACGAATAAAAACAGAAGCATTGCTCTGATAACCGAGTAAATTATAAAGCCATAAAGATGCCTATACAAATTGTTGACCGTGGCACTCGACGTTTTAACTTTTTAAATTTATTTTTGTATATACTTGATTTTTACAAAACTAATTTTATAATTTTAAGAAATGAGTTACGTTTATTTCTTTCATTTTTAATTGAATAAATTTCCCTTTTTGAGTCTATTTTATTTTCATGTTAAAAAATATTAACCGTGAATGGTTTTAAGTTAAAATGTTATGTTTTTTTCAATCTAACTTATTAGATAGACCTATTGTTCTTATTTTTAGAAACGCACAACTTCAATGAGATACTAACTATATGGAAATATTGTATAAAGTATGAACATTATAGTCTTTAATTATTAGTTTTGGGTTTGGTAAAATATAAAATATCTATAATAAAAAACTTTGAACTTAATAAAAAGTTTAATAAATGTGTATTAACTTTTAACTTAACCAAAAATTAAATTAACTTTTAACTGTTTATTTTTGGTATATAATAATTTAGCTCTACTGAATTAAACAAAACTCATTAACTTGGCCAGCCTTTCTAAAATACATTTTATCATTTAACAAAATATAGTGTAAAGTACTAATATGTGTTTTTTAATTTATTAGGTACCATACATTGCTGAGTTTTGCTGCACATACAAAATACTGAGGAAAAGAGAGGACTACACACTGTCTTCTCGAGTTCAGATGACCAACACAGTCGTAATCTTTGGCCGATTGACGTTGACGCAAATTTTTAGTGTGTTGCTACAATAATCTGGAATCTGTTTCAATGGTGTGCTGTCTTCGATTTTTCTGCTCTTCAAGTGTTTATTTTGAGTAGAAGTTAAATGAATGAAGGATGTTAGAGAAATGATTCTACTATTCTACATCACTACCATCATCCTTTATAATTAAACAATAATTATTTTATAAGATTTAGTTTAGTTTGAATTTATAAGCTTAGTTAAGATCTTCTATATTAAACTTCCTTTGTACCCTCGGTGGAGATCATTCTAAAATCAATGTATTCATTGCTGCGCTCAGAATTTAAAAATATTATTTAAAATGTGTTTAAAAAAAGGTTTTGAAAGTTCCCATTCGAAAAATGTGTATTAAATACATAACAATATATCATTAAGTGTAGTTGAGTTGTGTTAAATGCTTTGTTTGAACACTAATCTAATATTTTTTTACAAGCACACGTTTTACTACACTAAAATCTCAATAATATTCAACAACCGGTTTCAGGTGTATACTTCAAATCGCCCTACGCTACGTATTTGGGAGGCAATTCGTTAAGTGCATCTGATGAAAAAACCGTGTCCTATTGGCTGACAATGAACTCGTGGAATAGTACTCGGGGAGACAGAATATTTCAAAATACGAGGAGGCACGAACGAGTGCCAAATCAAGGAATTCGTCAACTGCTGGGGTGCCAAAATATTATAAATAGGGCTGGGATAACAGGTTAGGGATTAGGTATTACGTTTAATATATTTCTAATCATTATATTGAGAAGTTATTAAAATTGTTTAATGTATTATTGGTCTTTTAGTTAATTTTACACTATAATCTGGTTTTATTAATAACATTTGATGAGAATATTTAAAAGAAAAGTAATTTTGTAAAGTGATAATAAAGATTTTACTTGATAAAATATTACTTATCGTAATTTTTCGAATGGATCCATGCCATGTAAAAGTCGAGATTACTAAAAATGGTGATGGACAATTAAATTAGAATAATTATTTCTCCTCACATCATTGAAAATCGACATCGAATATTAGCAATTGTGCTGTGCTGAAAAACTTTTTATTAAATTTATTAAGGAATATTTTTTTGTTCAAAACTTACTTAAAAATAAAAAAAATATGTGAATTTTATAGGTGCACTATTTTTATTGCTTAAAATCATTTCTTTAGTGTATTTTTGGGATTTTTAAAGAACATAACATTCACAGCCTTAATTATAAATAATAGTACCTGCGGGTGGCTAATAGATTCTATGTCATCTATTTTCTGTATGTAATTATTATTATCATCATTACTCATAGCATTATTTAAAAAAATATATATTGTATCTAGACTAATTGAGCAACAAACAAAAATTAGAGTTTTCAAAAAAATAATGTACTTACAAATTTTTTCGTCATAATCATGGCTCTGAAGATATTATATAGCTATAAAAAAGATAGTTTTTAGAAGTCTTATAATATACACTTTAAAATGTCAAAATATGCCCTAAATTCTATTCAAAATATAGTTTTAAAAAAAAAGATTACATTTTTGTTTTCATTTTTATTGTATATAAATTCATTTTTTAGTGTGTTATATTATATTAATATTAATGGTATTATTATTATGTGTAATTAAATGTGTACAATTACATATCCCATCGTTAGGGATCAAAATATGTGTATCGGTTATTAGGTATTTTTTCATTCCTCAAAATTTTAAAAAAACCCAAAATATATAGATCGATAAAAAATTTGATATAGGTATACAAATAGTATATATTATGATAACTAAAAAATATAAAATGTATCAAAAAAAGATAATGAAAGGATTGCTGAATCAAAAAACTTAAAAATTTACCCAGAGACCATAAGTCATTCCATATTAGAAGTTCAAAAGTAATGAACATATAAAAAATAAAGGCACACATTTTTTATAAGCATTTTAAATTTAAATGTTGACAAAATCCATCATAATCGCGAACATCATCAAATTATTTTGTATTTAAAAATTTATAATACAATGTTCAATTTTTATAGTTACGAACAGTGCTCGAATTGGGAATTATTAAGTAGAGGAGCTCAATCCAACAATTTATAAACAGCGTTCTAAGTGCAAAATTATTCAACGCAGACTCGTGGG
>NC_042493.1:120702182-120703544 GCF_005508785.2 Acyrthosiphon pisum
CATATTTTACATTAGATATAATGATACTTAAAATGTCTACTAAAATCAATAAATTGAGATACTTGTGATTCCAATATAAACAAATGTTTATGAAACTTTTTTAGAAATGTTTTTGGCACATTTATACACGGGAAGTTACGCAAAACTAGCAGCTTAGTCTTTTTTCTTTTATGGCCTACAAAGGTGACACGAGTCGTGAAAATATTGTTAAAAAACAGTGGATCACGAGTCAAAAAGGTTAAACATTACTAGTCAAAACAATAGATAGGATGAAAAATATTTTTATATTAAAAAATGTAAAATTACTAGGTATTCATTAGGTTTATCGTTGACAAAACACTTAAAATCCACTCCACATTTTAATAAAAATTATTTTAGGCATTAGTTTGGTCCGTCCCCCCGTCCAAGTAAAAAAAAAATAGTTGGGGTACGCAAAAAAAAAATAAAAATAGTAGAAGAGCTCCGTCCCCCTGCGCACCCCCCCCCCCCCCAATTCGAGCACTGGTTAAGAACTTAAAGTTCAAAACTAAGTTAAAATATTTATAAATATAAGTTATACCTATATAAATATTGAAAATAATAGGTAATAACTTGGCAACAAAAAACAGCTGTAAAACAAACATATTTACACGACACCAGTTTTGAATTAAATTTATTTTGATGTTTTTGTTGTAATTAAAAATGATTACGTAACCTTCATGAGTTAAAATCTTAATAAAATACTTAAAGTATCTACATTTTATATAGACCTGATGATATAATGTCTGAAGTATTTTACATTTTGGGGAGTCTGCATAGTACCAACCTAATAACTTATGATTATAGCAAAATTACATTAAAAATACAAAATCTAGGACGTTACCAAATATTTTCATTTATTAGATTTACCAAATTCATAACCTAATGTATTCATTTATTTTTTCCATTATTTAGTTGTGTTTTGTTACTTTTGTATGTATTATGATTTTTTTTCCTTTTTTTTATAATGTTCGTGTTTTTATAAAAAAAATTTAATGTTATATTTGCACTATTATTATTGGTGTAGTATAAAACCGGACTCGACAAGAATAATAATATGAGTTCCAAAGGTGGGCATTAACTAGTTAAAAAGTTAAAGTTAAGTTAAATTTTTTTTAACTTTTTAACTTAACTAGTTAGTTTATTTCCTAATCAACTTATGAACTTAACTAGTTTAATTTACAGTTGAAATAACTAAGCTTTTCTGAGTCGATTTTAAAAAAATCCATCAAGTTGAAAACATTTTGTAATTTTTCATTTATACGTAAATATTACTATATCAGTATAAAATAAAAATAATCCAATAAAATATGACAAACATTTTCTTGACACCATAATTATTTT
>NC_042493.1:120703594-120705875 GCF_005508785.2 Acyrthosiphon pisum
TTTTGAACAAGTGTACAACACTAACAAGTCAACTTATACAAATAATAAACATATAATAGACATTAACTACAATTATTTACAATTTATTTTTTTAGAATTTATTTTCATGACATTATCCATGAAATTGGTACAGCTCGAACAACCCTAACCCCTCCCCACACATGGTACATGGACTTCAAATTGACATCAATATTTTGAAATTTTTATGCAACTAATAGTTTGTTTGAATTTTCAAAATGTTTCACTTATATACACAGGTGTAACAGATAGAACTGACTTTTGGAATAACTTTTGTTCTAATCAATTTTTAAATTTTTTTTTTTTATATATAATTTAAAGCCACTTGCATTACACGTGTAATAAAAAAAATTATTTTTATTTTTTAATACTAAAAATTAAAAATTAAAAATTTGATTTAAATTTTTTTGAATAAATTCAGAATAGCCAATTTGTATATTTGACTATAAGAACGATTTGGATGGTTAAAACATTTGTCTAAATCAACAAAGGTGGGCATTAACTTGTTAAAAAGTTAAAGTTAAGTCAAAAAGTTAATTTATTTTTAACTTTTTAACTTAACTAGTTAGTTTTTTTTGTTTTTAACTTATTAACTTATTCAGTTAAATTTTGTATTGTCTTAAATTAACTTTTTAAAGTTAATTATCATTATTGTACAGTTAAGTTAATTAATTTTTATTTTATCATGTGTGGAACCAAGAGACAAAACTTATTCATTCGATTTTGGTAATTTATTTTTCTAATAATATAATATCATCAATCCATAGTAATCAAATTATATTATAATCTATATTCTATAGGAACTACAGTAAAGAGTAATAATTGGTATGGACTGGCTATTTTCACGAATTCTATTATTTAATGATCTACTCGGTATTGAATAATCCGATTTTTGTTTTATCTAACTCTCCAACTCCTAAAAATAGGTTTAAAACTAAATATCATAGTCTTTAAATGAAAATCATTATATCAATAACATATACTGGTTTCTGGTAAATACGACAATAATTCCAATGGACAAAACAAAAAGTCGTCCGAGATATTTATAAATTATAATTTATATTGCCGTAGGTATTCGTTATAAATACAAGCAAACGTATGAGATTAGAAAATAACATTATCGAAATAAATATGGAAAAATTTTTTGGTAGGTATTATACTATTATCATTATTCATTGTTATATTTTAATAATAGACTATTATGGTACTACATTTAATAAGTCTATCTAGGATAGAAGACTTACAGTAAAATACTAAATACTACTACTAATAATTAATATCTTCTCTAGACTCTAACAAGTTTAATGTAATTTAAAGTTTATAAGTTAACCTATAACTCATAAGTTTCTGCTAACAATGAAATATAATAATAATTTTAAGTTTTATGTTTGCACAGTGCTAAGCATCTTGGTAAATGTCCGTACAAATCAGAATACTAGGGGAATTGATGAATTATGAATATTATAACTTAAAAAAAAAATTAACTTTTTTTTAACTGAGTTAATTTTATTTTCCATCTTAACTTTTAACTTAACTAGTTAAATTTTATTTTTTTTTTAACTTTTAACTTAACTGAAGGTAATTTAATTGAATTAACTTAACTTTCCACAGTTAATTATTTTCATTAACTTGCCCACCATTGCAAAATTGTATTGTTTCCTTGTCGCGCTAATCGCCGCAAAGAATTATATTGTTATTCGTGTGCGCGAATCGCCGCGAATTATTATTTGTTATTATTATATAGCTTAGGTAGCGGCTGGCCAGCAGAGCACCGACAAACCGTGAGTGTTTTATATATTATTATTGTATCATACTGTTCTGTTTTGGTCTTAAGGACCGTTTTATTTATTAGTTATTAGTACTTATTACTATACATATATACCTATTGGTCAGTGGTATCATACTATCATACGACCAAGTATTATATTATTATTTTTTACCTGTTGGGTCAAAGGGACCATAAATTATATTGTGTATTATTGAAACCTTATTATATTATTTTTACTCTATTGAGCCAAGAGGGCCATATTATATTGTTATTATATTTTATATCATTATGTTCCTATGCATATATATATCTACAAACTGTCATTTTGCAACCAGTAATACACAACACTTCCTTACTATAAGAAACAGTATTGTTATTTTTTTATTATTAGCTTAATTGCACCCACACATATACACATCTACACACACCACCTGCACACTAGTACTCACAGGTCTTGCTCGGCGAACCTGTCCAATTCCTGTTGAGTACTATTAC
>NC_042493.1:120705925-120716751 GCF_005508785.2 Acyrthosiphon pisum
TGTGTAACGCTCCCGGCCTTCCAGATGTTTAAAAATTATAAAAAAATTGTGTGCCAATTGTGTTAAATGATAACTGATAATTCGATGAAATTTACACTTTGACCAACAAAAAGCTTTACAATTGTCAAATGTAGGATAATGATATTTTAAAATAATTATTCAATTTTAAATTTCATAAATTTTGTCAAAATTCGATCTTTAAATGCTTATAAAAAAAAAATTGTGCCTATGTATTTTTAATATTTTTCAACTGATATTGTAACAATATATCAGGAGCTTTGTATTACATTTTTACACTTTTCGGCCCAACGGATAAAACTTTATTGATATTTATAGAAAAAAAAACTAAAAAAATTGAAAAATTTACAATGTCCGTAAACAGCTCAAAAAGAGTCAAAATATTTTCAAAACTGTATGGTGTATAGGAAATGCTAATATAAACATTCAGTAAAATTTTCATGTATCTACAGTTATTCGTTTTTGAATTACAACAAAATAAGGAAATCACTACATGAGAAATCCAGTGAATATCCAATGTTGTAAAAATTTGAATTTCAAACGATCATAAAAATTTAATTTGACTTTCTTATAGACATTTTTTTCTTGATAAAGGTAGATAATCTTATAAGGAATCTTGTATTACATTTTAAAATCTTAGATTTAATAAGAAAAATTTTTACGAATTCTTAACTCAAAATAATTTGCTAATTTTCATGATTTTTCCATATTTCGTCAATTTTCGAACTTTAAATGCTTATAAAAAAAAACTGTGACTAAGGATTTTTAATATTTTTCATCTGCCTCTGAAACAATATACTTGGAGCCTTATATTAAATTTTCAAGCTTTTTTAATCAACAAATAAAATTTTATTGATATTTTTAGAAAAAAAACTAAAAAAAACTGGAAAAATTACTTAAATAATAATAAATTACCCAGGCAATTCAGTATATAAATAATATATAACCACTTAATCTTAAGTAGATAATAAAAATGTAGTTATAGTCATTAAAACTTAAGAATTAATGTATAACGCTACATGTATACCAATTTGGAAAGACTTAATTTTTTTAGACCTAAATACAAATGTTTGTAAGAATGGACTACGCTTAACATAACCAAAATTAGTTACGATAGTTTTATTCTAGTACATGGTTTTTTATTAGGTATGATCTTAAACCTTGTTTTACGTTTTTTACGGGAAAAAAATGCATGGTAATTGGTTTAAAATATAATATGGGGGCTATACGGCTTTGAAAATTTTAGTGATTTATATTAATCCATCAACATTCATAATATTTGTGAAATCACGTCTATTTTCTACTTAATTAAAACCATTTTAAAGTACTATTATCCTTTACAAACATTTTAATAGGTAACTAAGAATCTACTCATTCAAAATTTGAACAAGGAGGTTCAACATTTTCAATAAAATGATTCACTAAATAATTATTTACAGTAAAAAGGAGGGTTTAATTTAAAAAACAGAAGTTGTATCGTCAAAAGACAGTCATTAAGCAGGTACCTAGTACAAAAAAATATTAGGAATTTGAAAAAAATTGAATCAAATGTCTTCAATTCCAAAAATCAGAATTTGAACCATTTCATCGGTATAGGAAAAACAAAGTGTAAGCAAGCTCGGTGAATCGCCCTGTATAATGCAATATAATTTAGTCAATTGTCATTAATTGCATAACAATGAAGAACGTATTCCATGAATTGTATTTTTAACTGCAGTGATGTAACTGCCTATATTTCATTATTGTTTTTATTTTTTATAATATATACTTCGTTTAACATCAAACGGAAAATAGTCGTGTGGCTGGCACTGAAAATTGGACATCTGGGCACCGAGGCGTATATTTTTAAAACAACGACAAATCAATAATACACTTAAAAAATACGATTCCGGACGGACTTACTTAATAAAGAGCTTGACCAAAAATAGTCACACTCATTTGTCGTATTTTTGCCGTTTTATCGAAAGCCATTTGGGAAATATATAATATAATAACACTTCTTAAATAACTGACCAGTGCCGGCGCTAGGTTATGCGGAGCCCGGGGCCAGTAAAAAATGTGGGGCACTCATTCGTATTGGCTTTTCATTTTTTCATTTGAAGATGGTAAAAAAATATCTACATTTTCATTAAAAACATTTTCAACGACGGACTGTGGTTTAGATTGGTCTTGTTTATTTAATATTTGTTCATTATTAGAATTAGAAGTACTACTAGACTGTGGTAATTGAAGAAATCGCGACATTGACCCTCGTTGTTTTTTTTTATAAATTCTTCTTTTTTTTTGTATTTTAATTCTTTTTTTGGTGCCCAGAGAGATAGGAACGAAATTTATCGCGATCGTGACTGTCCATAGTAGATTGGATAAATAACTAAAAATAACGAAATTATTTTACTGATTGCTAAATATCAATTATTTATATAATTATATATTTATATGTGAACATCTATATATTTATTATGACTACATAAGATACCAGAAATATCAAATTTACCGTAAAATTAAAACCAGTCTTGTAGTTAAGACTTACAGATCAAGCCGATTTAATATTATTTCAACGAAAACAATGGTATTTTTATTGATGCCAAATTGTTGTGAAAAATAATTAATAAAGTGAATTTTGTGGTATTTAAATACAAGTATTTATATTATGTTAAAAATACTCTTAAAAAGTATTCAGAATATTTAAAAAATACTTTAAAAACATTGTATTTAGAATAGGTACTAAAAAATACTTCAAAAAGTATTTTAATACACGTATTCAAATACTTGTATTCGAATACTTTACAAGACTGATTAAAACAAATAAACTATAAAATTACTTACCTAAGGTACAACGAGCTATGTTGAAATATATATGAATTTTTTTAATAGCAGTCCGCACTCCAGCTTCGCTATCTTCAAAATGAAGAAGTAAAATTATAAAATAAATATGTTCTGATGTTATATAACATATATATGTTATATGAAACAAAAATTATCCGTCGGCTGTCACTCGAATTCTCCTGGGAATCCGATAACAAATCTACCCGTATCACTGTTTAATCTTTATCGAATATTTTACGTATTTTATTTATATCTCTCGTAGAAAGTAGGTAACTATTAGTATATATATATATATATATATTATACGTGTACATATTATTGGCTACATCAAATGCGATAAGCCAATAACGACGATACAACCGTCGAGCATTTTAGTTTTCACCATAGATATTAAAGATATTAAAGATATTAATATCTATGGTTTTAACAATCATTATAAACAACAAAAATAATTCGGTAGAACGTAGAAATCAACTTAAATTTAATGTGATACATGGGTATTTTGGGTAATATATTTTTGTTGTTAGTATGATAGTATATGTTGGGTATACCAAGACTCATGATCAAAAATTAACTTAATTTATGTTTTTTTTGGTTTCATTCAGGTGAGAGCACTATAAATATCGGGGCCCGGGGCACTTGCCCCGCACGCCCCGACGATTGCTCCGGCGCTGTCATAGGCGTGCGCACGAGGTATGCAGCGTATGCGCTTGCATACCCTGCGGACAGACGCTTGTTTTAGGGGGCACATAAATAGTCTGAGAGAACACTGGACTCTCAGTTCCTAATTTCGACTGGTGGTAAATAATATAGCGATATGTACTTGTTTTTAAAATATTTACTGTGAGTGGTTCTCAATAATTTGAGGTTTTTTAATAACACCGCGTGACCTTTGTTGGAATGAAATAGCTATAATAGTTAGGGATACTCATATCTTTATAGGTCTATGATGCATTTATGCCTCATAGACAATTGATATACACAGGCAGCATAGCGGTATAGAACCAACCTGAGTAGATATCCGTGGTTAACAGTGATCAATTTATACAAAATATCATTACCATGCGTTCTTCAAATTACTTGTCAGTTATCCTATTCTGCGTAAAGAAAAATAAATCCAGCATAATATTATATATTTATATACTATGGTCATTGTTAGGGTCAATTACTCAAACATTTACAGTGAATAAAAAATAAGAAAAACTAATTGTTTTCTAATAATAAGTAATAACTAGGGCTGGGATTTTGATGCAAAGGCATCTTTTTTTCTGATGTTTTGAAACGTTGATCCGTAAGTATAAAATGTGTTTTGGGTGATACTGATTATTTTAAAGTATTTTTTATTTTGCATTTTTTTGCATTTTTTGACAAAATTAAACATAAATGCATTTTTAGGACATTTTTTGACGTTTTTAGTGCATTTTCTTAGTTTTTAGAGCATTTTTCACAATTTCTTCATAAAATGAACGAAAATTGTTGCGATGCACATAAAATTTTCGGCAAACTGCTGACGGTACGAATAATAAATTATATATAGTATCATATATTCATATATTTCATCATAGCTAGGCTTTTTTTAAATTATTATTTTAGAATGAATGATTATTGAATAAGAAAACAGAAGCACAAAAAAACTAAAGAAGTAACACCGTACAATAAACAAAAAAAAATACTGTAGTGTAATTTAAATTTTTTTTTCTAATTTTTAACCTATAATAAATATAATTTAAATGCATTTTTTTAGTTTTTTTAGTCATTTTTGCATTTTTTTAAGGGCATTTTTTAAAGTTTTTTAGTGCATTTTTTGAGTTTTTTAAGTCATTTTTGCATTTTTTTTAAGGGCATTTTTTGAAGTTTTTTAGGGCGTTAAAATCCCAGCCCTAGTAATAACCATAGGTGATAATATGTTTATAATGTAATGCCATATACCAGGGGGTGAATCCAGATTTTTTTTTTTGAGGGGGGGGGGGCTAAAATGTCTTTATACTTACGATTAAAATGCCTAAATTGAAAAATAATACATGTATGAAAGTTTAAAGCAACAAAACGTATTCCTGGCACCAGAAATATAGAAAGAAAAAATTGGACCTAAAATATTATATACATTATACAATTCACATATTATACATAAATACAATCCTATTTTTATGGATTTGGTGTGAGGGGGGGGGAGTTGCACCTACTTCGCTCCCCCCTTGTATCCAGGCCTCCCATATGTACATTAATCTTAAGAGAATTTATATCATGGGGCTCATTTGACAATATATTATCAGCTGCATACCCTGCGAACAAAGTCTGTGCACGCCTATGGGCACTGTAACTGACAATAATATATTGTAAAGCACGACAGATGTGCGTACGTCGGCCGGGAAAACGTCTTTTCCCGAGCACAACTCAAAACAATAATAATAACAATAATCAGCGGGCTGATATGTGAAATCATAATCGGAAATTTGGTGAAATTACTGGGGGGGGGGGGGCTGAGCATTATATTTCTCATTGTACCTATATAGGCACTATTGTACTAGAGTCGCTCGCAATTATTTATTTCAACAAGACAATTTACAAAGTTTGACATACTAAACAATTTAACCTTAATAAAGTACAAAAACAATAATGTGCCATAGGTACCTTGAACATTTTATTCTAAACAAAAATACCATTAAATTTATTTTATTATTAAGTTATTAATTTAATTAAATAACCAATTTAATATAAGATGTTAAGACAAAGAAGCCAAGTATATAACATAATAAGTGTACTTATATATTTATTTCAGCACAATATATCGGTTTTTATTAGAAAAAGCATTAGCTATATCAGTATTATTGATCTGTTTTGCCAAATTTTTTTCAATATTGATAGTAGAGAGGTCATTGAGTCTATTTTCAACCATCGTAGATCGCATCCAAGTTTTTATTCGGCGCATTGTAGAAAAAGAGCGCTCACAAGTGGCTGAACTTATTGGTAAAGTTAAGGCCACCTGTAGAAGTTTGTACATATTTTGGTAGACATTCACGACAATACAGGTTTTTAGATCCTCTAAGGAGACATCATCTTTTCCAGACGGCACATGCGCTGCGGCTGCGCTGCGGGGCGGTGTATCGGCGGCGGCGGTGACTGCAACAGCTGCTGCGACGATGTCGTAAACACGCGGGTGAACGGGGGGCAGCGGCTATTGACGGCGGCGGCACCGGACGATAGCGAGTGGCCGGATTACGTAATGGGTAAATTACGTGATCACGGCACTGAGAGCAACGTCGCACGAGGGATATACACAATATCGACGACGAGCGGTGAAAATCATAGGCGTGTTTACGGGACTATTTTTACAACACTTGATATTCACTCGATTTCTCATGTAACGATTTTCTTATTTTGTTGTAATTAAAAAACGAATGACTGTAGATACTTGAAAATTTCATTGAATGTTTATTTTAGTATTTTCTATATACGATGAAATTTTGAAAATAATTTGACACTTTTTGAGCTGTTTACGGACATGGTCAGTTTTCAATTTTTTTAGTTTTTTTTTTCTATAAATATCAATTAAGTTTTATCTGTTCGGCCAAAAAGTGTAAAAATTTAATACAAGGCTCCTGATATACTGTTACAATAGCAGTTGAAAAATATTAAAAATACATAGGCACAATTTTTTTTTATAAGCATTTAAAGATCGAATTTTGACAAAATTTATCAAATTTAAAATATAATAATTATTTCGTAGTTAAAAATTTATAAAATGTTCAATTTTTATATCTAAGGATTAAAAATGTAAAACAAGATTCCACCTAAGTAGTTAATTCTGTTACCAAAAAATCTAAAAAATACATAAGCAAAATTTATTTTTATATTCATTTTAAGCTCAAATTTGGACGAAATCACATATTAAGAAACCTGGAATAACTATTTTAGTTATTTTGTTGTGATTGTATATTATTGAAACTTCTAAAGTATACTATTATATATCTATGATAGTACCACGGTTTGTTGTTGATGTATAACGCGTTATGAGTACCTAATGGATATTGTGATATGATTAATTTGGAATTTATTATTGATACCTATTATAGGTCAATTTTTTTTTAATACTATAGATAAGTATACCTATAATAGGTATGTCTAATACCTAGACTGACAAACCGTCTCCGCGCAGAATCGTTTTTCTTATCCAGTGATATTATATCATTGAATTCAAATATAATACTATCCATTATACAGTGACCCACTTGTAACCTACTGTACAGCAGAGCGACATCCACTTACCCACCTTTTTTTTTTCATTTGAAATAGCTAAATATAATATTTTGCAATAATTTTCTCAATTTATTAATTCTCAGAAAGATCCAGAATATATTTTTTAATGTTATATTAACTATTATATTTATATTATTTTATAAGGTAGTACATAAACTTAAATTAAAATTATTAGTTGTTCTAGAACCCATACTTTTCAAACTTTTTATACACTATTTTTATCAGCCAAATGTCCTATTATCTAGTCTAAATGATTGTACCAAATGGTATTGCGTCAGATGGCCTTATTCATATGTCCACTTTCTATTTTATTAACAGACTTTTATAGTTAACAAATTATGATTATAAACTAGAAGAGTATTTACATCGACTAAAATTAATTATTCCTTAAAACAAATTATCATTATATAAACATAAATCCAATTATAAAATGTATACCTTAGGTCTTGAAAATTTGAATAAATTAAAGAGTGTTGATAGTAAATCGGATTTGGATAATGCAACAGAAGACCTAAAAAAAAAAAATTAGCCAAAAGTTGTATAATACATGATATAATTACAAATTACTTACAATCCGATTCAGGAAATAAATTGCAATTTGTAAAATTGTTCTGTGTTGTATATAAGTGTTCGAAGCATCAAATTTTGTGTGAAAAATTTTTAAAACTTAGATAATATTTCATAAAAATGTACATTTTCATTGTTGTATATTATGTCTTTGGTATGAGTGTTATGTATAAAAGGATTGAACTTATAAATAAGCATATTTCTTAATATAAGCACTAACAATTTTTTTTAAATATACTACCACGGTTTGTTGTTGATGATAATGCGTTACCTAATGGATATTGTGATATGATTAATTTGGAATTTATTATTGATACCTATTATAGGTCAATTTTTTTTTTAATACTATAGATAAGTATACCTATAATAGGTATGTCTAATACCTAGACATACCCATAATAGGTATGTCTAATACCTAGACATACCTATAATAGGTATGTCTAATACCTAGACTGACAAACCGTCTCCGCTCAGAATCGTTTTTCTTATACAATGATATTATATCATTGAATTCAAATTTAATACTATCCATTATACAGTGACCCACTTGTAACCTACTGTACAGCAGAGCGACATCAACTTACCCACCTTTTTTTATGTTTGGGATAATATTATGTCACCAACTTATCTTTAGCATGCTTGGAATATTGTCTAATTTTGTAAATATTGTAATAAAAATACAAATTTATTTTAATTTTCAATTATTAGTATAAATTTAAATTTTGAGGCAATACCTTATATAAATATCTAGATAAAAATTATTTTATCTATCTATATCAAGATAAATTCAATTTCTACAGTATCTATCTATATCTAGATAAATTTTTTTATGTAAGCACAACGCTGCTAATTAATAGCTATACTATAATATTGTCATATCCCATATTTTATCCAATAACCTTTACCTATGTATTGTTAACAAAATGAAATATGTACACATTACACGGTGTTTCAGTAAAATGATGAATATTATTTTCAACATATTGTTAGCTATACGTGATTAAATAAATTAAACGACTTAAAACTGTTATTTTGAGATAGTGAGTAATCAAAAAATATAATAGTTTACTTAAATTACTTACAGAGTTGTATAGGTTATTAGTTTAATATTAAAAATTAAAATTATAACAAAATAAACATACTGAGAATATTTTATAGTATAATATATAATGTATAAGTAAAATTTTAAAAATGTAAGCTATACATTTAAAATTGTTATCTATTATTTAGCAAATAAACTATTTTAATGCAGTAAAACATAATATCATTTATCAAAAAATACACGAAGGTACATCTCATAATCGACAATTTCTTTGTAAAATAATCCGTTTTGTTGTATAGAATCTATAATACATTTTAAAAAGTTTAAAGATATTATATAGTTGAAATAATATCTAATTATTTTAATAATATTAAAAACTATTTATTTAGTGATTGATGTTATGTTATATTTCTGATCATTAAAAATTGTAATATTATTTTCTCTTCGTGTTTATGATAGTGAATTCAAAAATAATTTATTTATATATAATTTTAAAAAAAAAAAACTAAATACCAAACGATTATGTAGTGTATATAGATATTATCTTTCATTACCCAAAAAGCAAAAGAAATAAGAAAAACATACATAACTTTAAAATACAAGACGATTATTACCCCCCTCTGGTCATATGGTATCCAGATCTGGGGCCAAGCCAAATCATCCGGATACACGTCAATTAATCGTAAACAATTTACCGCAAATTGTTGATCGCAAGCTAGTTGATCGCAATTACAATTTACCGCGCGGCAATTGATCGCAAAATAACATTTTCAGTAATAAATAATAATTGTGTAATAAATGTAACAACTCTGGTTATATGTATGTTTAAAAATATATTTTTTGTCTTAGATTAAAAAATATGTTTAAAAATGTTGGTAGGTAAATAAAAATGAAATAAATTAAACTTACAATTTAAAATTATAATTTTTTTTCATCTTAGATTAATAATAAAATAAAATAAAATAATAAATCATCAAGGTAGCTGGTATATAATAATGAAAAACACTAAAAATTAAACTTGTAATTGAAAATTGTATGCAATTCCACGAAGAAAATCTTCAATATTTGTATTATTGTTATAATTGGTACATATTTTTTTTATTTTAGCTGCTCTATCTCGGTAATTTTTTTTCGGGGGGGGGGGCTTGTTTCCCCCTACATATTGTTCGATTTTTAATCTGTTAATGCTCTCTTCTTTTTTTAATGCATCTATAAATCGCCAAGTTGAAGGATGCATACCATTTATTAGTGATGTGAAACAATTGTGCCACATTATTCATACATTATTATTTCTAGATCAACCGCTGGTACTGCAAAAACAACCGTTGGCCGATGACAAAACCACAGTCCCCAGGGTGCAGTCAATCGACGAAGTGGAAAAACTGGCCGGGGCATTGCGCCGCATCGACGCCGGCAAAACGGTGCCGGAGAACCCGAACGATTGTCTGTCGTGTGTCCGGACCACGAACAGGTGTTTTCACGCCACTCACGCGTACACCGGTGTGCCTTGTGCCGCATAAAGTGAATATACGACGCCCGCCACTTGGGACGAGGACGTTTTAAGTATAATAATAAATAGGGCTGGGATTTATATGTAATAAAAAACCAAAAATATGTACATATATATGTAATTAAAATTGCCAAAATATGAAGTATAAAATAAAAAATATGTACTAAGAAAAATAAAAAAATTATGTTAAAGTTTTAAATTAAAATACAATTCTAAATCATTTTTTAATAACAGGTACAATTAATTGTTTTTTGTGTCTAATTAATTTAATTTAAAAAAAAGGCGGGTAAGTCGTGGATGTCGCTCTGCTGTACAGTAGGTTACAAGTGGGTTACTGTAATGGATGGAATTAAATTTGAATCCAATGATATTATATCATTGTATACGAAAAACGATTCTGAACGGAGATGATTTGTCAGTCTAGGATATATTATTTTTAAAGAAAAACTTATGGAGAACCTTGTACCAAATTTTAAAAACTTAGTTATAAAAGAAAAAATTTTTACGATTTTTCAACCACTAAATTACTTGCAAATTTTCGCAATTTTGACATATTTCGTATAAATTTGAACTTTAAATGCTTATAAATAAAAATTGTGACAATGT
>NC_042493.1:120716801-120717578 GCF_005508785.2 Acyrthosiphon pisum
GATTCACTCTAGTATCTAAACTAAAAGCGCACTATTGAGAATAGTGAACGACAATTTCCTATGTCGTGCGTGTGTAAGACAGAAAACACACGCGGGTGTAGCGTCCTCTTATAAGGGTCCGTATACAATAGTTAAACTAATGTTAAACCGCGGAATTCGACTGGTAACATTTAAACTATGATTGTAAAACGGGCACTAAGTGTCTAAGTCAGTTATAATAAACAAAGTATATAAAAATTACTATTTAATTTATAGTTATTATTCAATATTAGATAGGAAAATTGATAAAATATTTACTTCTGTCATACTATTTATTAGGTAGGTAAGACTTAATACTTAATAAAAAGTTGAAAAACATCGTTCAGGTGTATAGCAGTTGATACAGGAAAAGTACAAAATATTTTCAAGAGTTCATGAATATTTGGATAAACCTCTTTACCACAAACATCTAAAGCATGTAACCCAGAGGTGAATACAACGTTTTCGGTCACTAAAAATAAACCCATGCCCTATGGTAAATCTACAGTCTTGATTGTAATTTTGTTTTATTTACCGACTATTTATCGGGTTTATTATAAACACTCATGCATGAAAAATAATTCGCATAGAATTCAAAAATATAGTATACCATACCACCATAAAGATATATGTTTTTATTTTCCGATATTTATGCCACTAACGACTAGTGGCGTATAGTACCTACCTATATCAAAGCGGACAAATTACCACGGCTAGAAAAAGATGTAGGTACCTACTTCAAACTTAAAAGTAGTATCA
>NC_042493.1:120717628-120719589 GCF_005508785.2 Acyrthosiphon pisum
ATGTAACGATTTTCTTATTTTGTTGTAATTAAAAAACGAATGACTGTAGATACTTGAAAATTTCATTGAATGTTTATTTTAGTATTTTCTATATACGATGAAATTTTGAAAATAATTTGACACTTTTTGAGCTGTTTACGGACATGGTCAGTTTTCAATTTTTTTAGTTTTTTTTTTCTATAAATATCAATTAAGTTTTATCTGTTCGGCCAAAAAGTGTAAAAATTTAATACAAGGCTCCTGATATACTGTTACAATAGCAGTTGAAAAATATTAAAAATACATAGGCACAATTTTTTTTTATAAGCATTTAAAGATCGAATTTTGACAAAATTTATCAAATTTAAAATATAATAATTATTTCGTAGTTAAAAATTTATAAAATGTTCAATTTTTATATCTAAGGATTAAAAATGTAAAACAAGATTCCACCTAAGTAGTTAATTCTGTTACCAAAAAATCTAAAAAATACATAAGCAAAATTTATTTTTATATTCATTTTAAGCTCAAATTTGGACGAAATCACATATTAAGAAACCTGGAATAACTATTTTAGTTATTTTGTTGTGATTGTATATTATTGAAACTTCTAAAGTATACTATTATATATCTATGATAGTACCACGATTTGTTGTTGATGTATAACGCGTTATGAGTACCTAATGGATATTGTGATATGATTAATTTGGAATTTATTATATCTGATACCTATTATTGGTCAATTTTTTTTTTAATAACATAGATAAGTATATAAGATACCTTATACCTAGACTGACATACCGTCTCCGCTCAGAATCGTTTTTCTTATACAGTGATATTATATCATTGAATTCAAATTTAATACTATCCATTATACAGTGACCCACTTGTAACCTACTGTACAGTAGAGCGACATCCACTTACCCACCTTTTTTTAGTTTTTATTTGTATTATTTTCTATATTTTATAAACTTCTAATTATAAACCAACAAACAAAATATTTTCCTGGATAATACAAAAATTAAAATTGAACTACTTAATTAGGAATATTAAAATTAAAAATAATATAAGTTGATTTTCATCTATATTAACTTAAAATTATCTTATATTAGGTATTTTTAGTAGCCAGTTCCTCCATCTCTTTCCAATTATTAATTTTATTGAAACAACTTCTATATTATATATTTTTCTGTATCAAATTTGTTTTAATCACCTTGAAGTAAAGCAAATTTAATAGAAACTATTTCTAATTCAATTGATAATTAATTAGTTTAGTATAGGTACTAATTAATTAATGTTTTCCATTTATTGTTGTAATTTTATAAAATGTGTTAAAATAAAATATAAAAATTATTTTTGATTATTTTGTTAAATTATATACTGATTCTGTGATAGTGTAACTAATATGCTATTTATGAAGAGTAAAATATTCTAGTCTTCATGGTGCTAATAATCGCATAGAGCTTTTACTAACTAACTATAAGGTCTATGAACACTTTTTCCCGGTTTTGTAGTATTTTTTTTGGCAAATAGACAATATTTAATATGCAAAGTGTACCTGAGACTATTTAAACTAGCAGTGGCGTATTTAGGAATTTTGATAGGGGGGATTAAATATATAATAATAGGTACACTCAATAAATACGAATATAATAAACATTTTTAAAATCCTCTAACTTGTTGAGTTTAGTGTGGATCAAGGTGAAATAAGAATTAACACAAATTGTATAGTACCTAATAGCATTTTTTTTTATAAATTCATACTAACGACAATCCCGTGTTTAATACTATAAAAAAAAAAAAAAGTTATAATACAAAATCCTGTTTTCTATTTTTTTGGATGCTCAGTTCATCGATAAGCTTATCTGGCATGATTATTGTATTGACCGGTGACATGCAAGTAAAGCCAACACATTAAGAGGACGCTACACCAGTATGTGTTGTCTCCGTCTTACACAAGCACGACATAGCAATGTCGTTCA
>NC_042493.1:120720942-120727627 GCF_005508785.2 Acyrthosiphon pisum
CCCACCCCCCCCCCCCCCCGTAAATACGCCACTGTAAACTAGTAATACAGAACAATATAGAAGCTATACACGATCAGATGAATCAAAAAACCCGCGTACCAACCAGACATTATACGTGTTTCATAGATAATATACGTTCCCGAACTCTCTGCCCTACGGCTCACTCACAAATTATTTTGATACTCGATGAAATTATTATATTATTAATTCCCGGAAGATAGGTATATAGATTGTACGATTACACGCATTTATAAATGTGCTTAATATGTTTATATATTCAACATTTTAAGAAACATATTATCGGTATAAAATGATTATAGAATGAATATACACATAATATGCACACGTATGAATGCGTAATTGTACGAGCTATACAATTTAAAAGTAACAACCCTAGCTCAACCTGTGGACGTTTCATCGTACCACTCATTCCGTGAGGCACACACAAACAATATAAATACATACTATTTTTCGACGATACAAACAGGTAAAAGATAATCAATACCTAGTCTTTTCTTGAAAATCCAAAACATAAATAATCAACAGCATATTTTTTTTCCTAAAATTACAACGAAACATTAATAATTATTATTATTCGTTTAAATATCTGATTTCGTCCCAAATTGAACTTAAAACATCTATTTTAAAAAACTGTGTCTTATAATAATTTTTAGATTTTTGGTTATATTGTATGAACTACTTATATGATGAAACTTTTATTCAATTTTAACTCGATGAAAAAATGTTTATTAATATTTATAGAAAAATAAGATAAGATTGAACATATTTATAAATTGCTCAAAACGAGTCGAAAAATTTTGATTTTATTTAAAAAGATATTTTAGTGTCTACATTAAGAAATATGCTTATTTATAAGTTTAATAATTTAATACATAACATTCATACCAAAGATATAAAAAAAAATTTTTAATGTACATTTTTATGATATATCTATTATCTAAATTTTAAACATTTTTCACAGACAATTTGATGCTTCGAAACACTTATTACAACACAGAACAATTTTACAAATTGCAATATATTGTCTGAAGCGGATTGTAAGTAATTTGTATTTATAGGTATATTTATATCATGTACTATACAACTTTTGGCTGAATTTTTTTTTTATAAATAATTTCAAAGACAAAACTGCAACCGGATTTGATTAAATTTCGGTTAAACTTTTAAAGCATATAGCTCTTTATATTGTAGACCCTCTTATCTATATAATAAATATATGCCAGGAATAGGGCGTATTTCTGGATAAATTTAAACTCGCATTTGTCAAACCACTTTATAAAACAGGTGATAGAGAAAGTGTGACCAACTACCTATAGACCGATGTGGCGATGTATATGATTTGCAGCTTCTCAAACATTTTCAAAAAAATAATTAAAACTAACTTTTATATTTACAACTTTTTACACTGATATAATTAACTCTCAATACTTAACACGAATATTCTATTATTTACAAATAATAGTTACTAACCAACAATTAATTTTATTTGTTAATTATTATTAATAACACGATTTATTTCCCCGTCAATATTAGACTCATCCACATTTCTATTGACAAGTTGTTGGGTAATAAGTTAATTTGCTATCAATTTCCTAAAAAACGGAATAATATGAGTTAGTAAGGCAGTATTTAAACAAATTCACTTAAATACTTTACGGGACTGGAGAGAACGATTGAAGCGCATTTGAAAATGTTTTTTAGTTACTTAGCAGTAAGCACTTACCTTCTCACATCGCCTGTGTTTCAGTCACCTGGTGTTTTAATTTTACTAGCTATTTTAAGTTGTAATAAGTATAAGTATATTACTTATCGGGTATCCTCGAAATCGACGGTGTAATCAATAATATTATCGTATTATAAATTCTTTGGAAACAATGAATAACGTCTTTACTACTCTCCAAAATAGAATGCATGTTAAAACGCCTATGGGTACATACATTTATTTTTTAAGTTATAAGAGCCATCTAATGACCCCTCAATAAGTTTTGTAAAATAATTATATAGCCATATAGGTACTAGGTAGGTCTAATACTTATCATGGATTTTGAATATTTAATTTAAAATTATTACCTACCAAAAGGCGATTACAAACAATTTATCTGACGACTGACACTCACACGAAGACTTGACGTATAACGTACAAATTATATAAAACCATATTTTTATAACTAACCACAATGTATACATTTGGAAATAATACAGAAAATACAATTCGCATAATTTCATTACTTCGCGATCATTTTATAGATCGATAATGGGTGAATACCTATACTATGTCAACTACAAGACCATATTAAAAAGAACGCGAAAAGCTATTTTATTGTAGTAATTGTTTTTCATTATAATGGTACTAAAAAAATCCCAATTTTTAACAACCAATAACAAAATTTTTTTTTATGGAAATGTCCTCACCAAATAATTAATATTAACTTGCGATATTGCATGTCCTGGATAATAATTCCAGGCAACTATTTATATAACATGTACATTTGGGCTCTGTCAACGTGTGAACAGTAAATAAACATTTGTAGGTATGTGTAGTTCATTCTCACTGTCACTTTTAACTCTCACACACTCTCACACATTGCAATACATCTTGGAAAATGAAATATAATATTTTTGTTTGCTGAAACATAAAGATAAGTACCTACTAAAAGTGGAGTTAATATTAAACATGAAGTTCGTTTGTAATACATTTCGAATAAAATGATTGACTTCTCACGTTTCTAGACCAGTAATCTGTTTAAGAATAACTTTTAATGTTTCAAATCGGATGTGCCTGACATTAATACAAATGTAATGCAGTTATTTCACGGAATTTCGTAAATAATATCTGAGTTTTAAGGTTCATTGAAATAGATGATTGAAAATCGATCTCCTAAATATCTTAGATTGATATAAGAAAGGATTCATGCTTCCATTAAAAATTAAAATCGGACATTGCGAAGTAAGTGTAATATGTCACCGCTTATTAGTAGTGGTGTGTTGGTGATATATTTATGGGTACTTATACGCACTAATAAAATATGAATAATAAACATTATCTTATATTATCTTTATCACTCCTAGGTAAGTTATATATAAACCAAATTCAAAAATTGATAATACTATACAACTATCTGTTGTTAAAATATTAACTGTAAACGATTTATTTATAAAACCAGTGCCCAGTAGACAAGTTGGAATTTATTTAATTAATACCAATCGTATATCAAGTCCTTATAATATTGTTTTAAACACTGTAAAATATAAATGTTTTTTCTCTCAGCTTATGAATAATCAAGCTGTTGTGATTTCTTTGTGCCACAATGTGTAATTGTTTAATATAGTTTGTAGTTAAACAATATATATATATATATGTATAATGTTTAATATTTAATTGTTTGTCAACATGAAAATATATTATAATATAATATATTTTCATTATGTAATTTAAGTCAAATAAATGTAAAAATGTATAATTATGGGTTATAGAGCTTAAACTTCAAGTCTGTATTTTTATTTTAAAATCAATAATTTTGTAACATTTTACTCAAGTTTATACAATATACTAATATTATTTAGGTACCCAACTATTTTGTTGTTGAGTTATTGAGTTATTAACAACTAGGTAATAGATAATGTAATACACTGTTGTATATATAGTTTTTACAACCAGTACCATATAGACTTGTAGGCATTTTCAATTAAAAGTGAAATCATATAAATCAGAACCATACCTATATTAGGTATATAATTTTAAATAATATTAAATTTAAGTGTTTTTTGTCCAACTTACCAATAATCAAACAAATGCAATCTCATTGTGCCATAATATGCAATATACATGTTTACTAATATACATTTTATATATTTATTTATGTTTGATGTCGACATTTATTTTAAAATAAACTTATTTATGGTACCTATGAATTGTAATTTTTTATTTTATTTGTAAATTTTAATTTCAACTAATGTAATAACTGGGTATATTTTATAAATCTATGTAATTGTTACAAATACTTTGTATAAAATAAATATCTATGAGTTGGTGTGTTCATGGGTTATTCAATTTAATAAATTGATGATAATTGTTAGACAATAATTCGTTATTTATTTATACAATGATTATAATAATTATACTTTAGTATGAAATTATAAATTTAAAAGGAGTGGTATGCAAAGTGGGGGGGGTCTACCAAATAGTATCTACCAAATGTACCTTTAAAGTTACAAAGAAAACATACCAGGAACATAATATTTCAAACTATTAATCGATAGTACCTACAAACATCCCGGGAATAGTTTTTAGAAAAATATTACTGTAGTGATTCAAAAAAACCATTCAGGTAACATAAATCTGAATACCGTTACATAATGTTTTATAAAATGTTACAAACAACATGGCATAAGGCGTTTCTGGAATGTATTTGGAACTCATATGGAAGTTCCAAAGGAATATTCCATAGTTCCATGGGAATCGTTTTTTCACATAACTGTAACGGTTTTTTGCACAGTGGGCGTGTTATCCAACGTCAGGCTACGGCCAACGTTCGAAGGAAACGTTTGTATATGCACAGGAACCCTGGTGATTCTTTTGCACATTTTAATATTTCTAGACTCCTAATAACAAGTGCTTTCCTTCTAACGGGATTTTGGTTTTGGATCAGGCAATTTTTGATACCGGTGAGTACAATTTTGACAGACATAATAATAATATTAACATTATTACCTATCCCGTGCGTTTGTACATCCATTACATAACATGTACTCATGGCAGCGCGTATCATTAAAGACCACTTACGTACACACCGCAAACATTGTACATAACATTTTGACCATGGCCCGTTTCGTGTTTCTTTTTCCCTATAAGCAGCGTATACAATTTGAATATAACGTTTTTTATATCCACATTCGTACTCCGACTCAGTCACGTCATCCGTTCCACAGAGGCCGTCCGTATCTTAAGTATTTGCGTTAACATTGCGTATATTCATTCTACTTTGTTTTGTGGCTTCAAAATTCTACGAGCTGGTTAGGTATGTTGTTTTTTCGTATTTTTCAATTTTTTATGTATATATATGTACAAGCTATATCAGTTCTAAAAATAACACAATCTTCAAAATTACTACTGATAACATACCGATACGATCATCTTTTCAATACCTACTTTCATTATAATAATTTTATATATTGTGTATTTATATTATTATATAAATCTTTAATCTTTAAACAGTTATTATACGATGCGTTCCAGGCTATTCACAATGGTGAAACGATGTGTGATCTGTGGATGGTGACAATAACATTTCGGTGCACAAGTATTTACAATTTCACATAACAATAATGTAACATGTTATAAATCATATTCATTCTTAAATTTCCTACTGACGCACGTAAGTCGTCTTCAGTGGGTGGAATTTGTGGTGAACCAAGGTTTTCCTGTAAACCTAAACTCTACGTTGTGTTCGAGGCATTTTGTTTCTGGCCTTGACTAAAAGGAAGGGAATGTACGATACCGTCGTCTGCTCCATACAGCGGTTCCATCTTATTATGTACCTATATATTATTATATATCAGCCAATAAGAAACGGCGCACGCTGGCCGCCATACTTGCGCAGTCTCTTGTAACATTTGTAATGTTGCTGACATGCCTTGTTATTTTATCATGGGTCGGCGGTGTTCGGCTGTCGGCAGTGCTCGTCGTAGTAGACAGCTGCTACTGGTGACGATCTCCACCAGCGGTGCAACAATGCGGTGGCATGCGCGGCCGCGACCGGTTTTCGTCGGGCGAGTGGGTCAACTCTCGGTAAATGGAGTATACGACCACAGTAACTGTTGTAGAACTACGACGAAGTCGGATTGTTCATCATTTATAAAGGTAGACGGTAATCGAGTTTATACCTGCCCACCTGATTTACTGTAGCACGCATAGGTGGCCAACTTCAAAGTTAATCGATTTTCACTTCAGAATTCAGGTGACTGACTTGCTAGACCACGGGTTTCGGCTTTACATTTTTACACATACGAAAAAGCACCGGACATACGCTGGGGGATCGTATCATATCATTGTATTTCCGATTTCCATGAACAATGGGAGATTTCTAGACAGTCGACTTTTAAACGAGACCGCCAAAGATCCACGTACCACCATAAATTCTGGAACAAGTGCACTTTACCACCCCATGCAAATTTTTCAGTTTTTTTTTTTTAGAACTTATGTAGCTCATCTAGTTAAGAACGATGGTGCAATCAGAATTTGTTCCTCTCACTTAGTTTCGAAGTTATGGCCTTCCAAAGTTTTCAAATTTACGTTTATACGCATGCGCGTAACACTACTATAATGACGCGCGGAGGACTATTTTTGTTATTTTTTTGTACTTACGTATTCTAACCTGTTTAAAACGATGGTGCAATAATAATCTCCCGATTTGCTATGAAGCACCTCCCCAAGTGGGTCTCAGGGTTAAGAAAATTGCATTTTTGTTGCACCGAGTCACCGAGAGGGGTCACTCGCTCGCTGCGCTCGCTCGGACAATTAAAAATATTCCTCTCCTGGAAGTAGAAATAGTCAATCTGGTTTAAATAAATTCTCGCATTATACCTATAGTAGGTATTATACCTACCTGATAATAATCATTAAATTATAAATGCGATTTTAGATTATATTATATTATTAAAGAAA
>NC_042493.1:120727795-120738302 GCF_005508785.2 Acyrthosiphon pisum
ACTGCTATTGTAAAATGTATCAGGAGCCTTGTATTAATTTTTTTATATCTTTTTGGCCCAATAGATAAAACTTTATTGATATTTATAGAAAAAAAAAACTAAAAAAAAATTGAAAATTTACAATGTTCGTAAACAGCTCAAAAAGAGTCAAATTATTTTCAAAATTGTATCGTATATAGAAAAAGCTAATATAAACATTCAGTGAAATTTTCGAGGTTCTACAGTCACTCGTTTTTTAATTACAACAAAATAAGATAATCGTTACGTAAGAAATCGAGTGAATATCAAATGTTGTAAAAATATGAATTTCAAACGCTCATAAAAATTTAATTTGAGTTTCTTATAGACATTTTTTTTTGATAAAGGTAGATTATCCTATAAATTATCTTGTATTACATTTTAAAATCATAGTTCTAAAAAGAAAAATTTTTACGAATTATTAACTCAAAATAATTTGCTAATTTTCGTGATTTTTACATATTTTATCAATTTTTGAACTTTAAATGCTAATTAAAAAATACTGTGACCATGGATTTTTAATATTTTTCAAATGTCATTGTAATAATATAGTAGGAGCCTTGTATTAAATTTTCAAGTATTTTTACTCAACAAATAATGTTTTATTGACATTCATAGAAATAAAAACTAATTAAATTGGAAACTAAAATTGTCCGTAAACAGCTCATAACAAATTAAAATATTTTGAAAATTTTATCATGTATAGAAAATGGTAATATAAACAACCAGTGAAAATTTCATGTATCTACAGTCATTCGTTTTAAAGTTACATTAAAAACCAAAATCAATTTTCTCGAAATATTAACTCAAAATAATTTGCTAATTTTCGTGATTTTTACATATTTTGTCAATTTTTGAACTTTAAATGCTAAAAATTCCCGTTTTTCCTTAATTTTTCTTTTGTTTTTCACGGCGCTTTTGAAAACTATTGGAAAAATTTTACTTTTGACCCCCCCAAAGTACCAACTAGATTCACTTTCCTTTCAGAAAAGGTACTGTTGAAGAAAATCCAAGCACTTTTACTGTCCTAAAAGGTGATGACAGACACAAAAAATAAATTAAAAAATTAAAAAAAAACACACATCATTGTAAAATCAATACATTCATCGTTCCACTCGGAATCTAAAAAGATTCTGAATAATGCAAAAAAAAAGTTATTTTGTGATAGGCATCTGTATTTAATGAAGTCTTTATTTTCACTCCCATCAAACATAAAATTGCGTACACTTGGTAAAAACTTAAGACACAGGATTTTATAATTGACATATCAAATTTACTCAATTTGTACTGTGGAAACTGTGTTGTTATTATAATTCTTATTAAATAGTTATACATTTAAAGTTTAAGCCTAATAAATATTTATTTAATTATTTAGTAAATTTAAAGAAATTTTGAATATCATATAACCATATGAGTACAAAGTAACCATTTCCCTTTTTCCTGGTATATTACACAAATGCTATATTCCATAGTTTTAACACAGAATATATGAATAATAAATATATTTAAATATATTTTTATATAATATAATAATAAAATATTCTATAATATTCGGTTTACGTTTACCTATGATTTGAAGTCTGAGCATAGGGAACGAGCTCGTAAACCAACATGATGTTAAACCCTGTTTACCCGTAGGACCTATGGTGGCATAGAGTATACTCTATGTATGGAGGGGTAGCTCTAGTTCTAATTTTTGTAAAGGCTCTTTCGTCGTTCGTAAAATCACAAATCGTATACGGGCGTGAGACTACCCCTGTATGGATCATTTTATAAAATTATATAAAAAATTCGCATCTCCTATGCATATTGACATAATAAATCGTCATTATTCAACAGTTATAATATTCTATAATAGTAGTTCATATCTGTGCATTATTCATAATTAATAATAAATGCTATGTAAAACTATTTTAGAACCAATTTTTGCAAGTAATACAAATTAGATTTCTTATTAAGTTATCTATTTTATATTGAATGATAATATTGTAAAATAGTTATTGCTAATTATTAGCTATGGATTTTGTGAATTATCTAGATAAATTTATCTAGATGGCTATAATTTTTATCTAGATAAAAATTAGATGTCAATTTTATTTTTTATCTAGATAAAATATCTAGATAAATTTATCTAAAGCACAACACTGTTAATTAGGTTTTTATTTAATATATTCAATTATGTTTAATAACGAAATCTGGTGATATTGTACTACCTTTTAATATTATATGTATATATATACACTGACTATAATATATTATATAGTCATTATTTCACAATCTTTCTATATTGTATTGTAAATGGGACTCGCGGAAACAATAGCATTGCTCTTTAATATTTAGGTTTAATCAATTAAATAAACAAAACGGGCAGACCTCGTTATCCTCAAACAATAATTATATGTACCCACGCAAGTTTTCGGAAATATACATTATAAAACTGGATGAATTTTGCGAAAACTGTTCCTCAATAGAGAACATAATATCAAGAGTTGAAGAGTTAAGATTACGATTAATAATAATAATACTATTAAGAACAACGCAATGATGATGTTGAGAAAAATAATTGACCTCATAACTGATATTATATTGACAAAGTCATATGATTGGTCCCAGGAATAAGGGCAAGCTATCGTAACAATGTGGGGGGCATACGTGCATACGTAGGGTTACATCATAGAATATATTGTACGGAATAGACTTTGGGAGTAACGTTGAAATCAGTATATAAATCCCGATTTGCAGATTCATAAGGGTTGATAATAATATTGTACTAAACCGTCGATCAATTTGCGGCTAGTACTTTTATGGTCGAGACATTATCACCAGGCACGGATCGAACAATTTTTTACTGGGCGTGCTGAAGAAAAAAAAAATTGGTTAAACCAATTTCTATTCAGTATAGACTGAGTGATTTTCAATACGTATTAATTTTTTAATTGTGGTTTAGACGATAGGGGATGCCTGAAACTCATAGCCACACTCTCACGAATCCTCGCCTGGTCTATACCATTATTATGGTGATCATATTATTATACGTTTATCATACTTTCATCCAGAACATACCGAAAGCATCGACGAGCGCGTCTAAAATCAAAATAGTAAATACTCCTTTTAATACATTGTTTAATTTTTGATATTGTTTCGAGACGTTAGACGACGACACCGACCAACAGCCGAGTAAAGTAGATAATATTATACTATATTATATATTATATATATTATAACGGAAACCGTTAATATTATTCCGATTTGTAGATGATATTCGTATGGGTATTAGGTAATGTGTACTGCGTAGATATGTATACAATTTGTCCTTGTGCTTTGGTGCTATACACACGTATAATTATAAATTATACGTGTGTATATATAGGTACCAGAATAATAATATTAAGTGTGTATATAATAAATATTGTGTGTAGGTGTTTAATAATTATGTGGAATTCAGTGGCGTTATGGTGGATGGATTTTTGCGGGGCGTAATGATTATTACTAATACTTATATATAGTTATATATAGAATTATTAAGTAAAACATTGATTATAAATAAAATATAATAAGTAAATAAACACAACACTTATTCTTGGCAATAATTATCAAAGAAACACTTACGGATCTTACCAGAGGCGGACTTACCATTTTTCCGCCCCGTACATTGGCGTGCTCCCATGGGGGGGGGAAACTCCCCCCCAGTAATGCCCCATGAACTAAAACAAAACTATAAAAATTGTATTTAGGTATTTTTATATTTATACATACCAACTAAACAAATAAATATTGATACAATTTGCATAGGTACATTTGTACACTTGTACAATAATTAAATCATTTTGCGCCTTGATTTATCTGAGCACTCTAATCTCTATAATCTTAATCGATTAGCAAATTTTTGAGCAGTATGCAGTATGCACTATACATGAGACGGGCGACAGTACCAGTCATGACGCGTCGTCATGATATTTATTATTATTAATTACTTTATCAAGACACCTGATTTCCAAAATTAATTTCAGTATTCTAATATTGTGGTGCTGGGTGCGGAGTGAGGTGGGTCATTCCACTAAGCACTGTGCGAGCTGTCCCCCACCTAGCTAGTAGAGCGGTTATATACAATGTAGTAACGTACTCGGCGGCTCGAGGCAGTATATTTTACCGCCTTGGCTGGCGTTTTGCGCATGCGCCATTCACAATATTGTACGTGTTTACGCCGCACACCCGTATACCATCACCCATGCATTAACATAGGCAACGCCGGCAACTGCCTCGTCGAGTGTCGAAGCTCTAGCGGTGGCGGAGTGCTGGTCGCAGGATTAAACTCAAACGGCAAGAATTATAGCTTATAAATTAAAACGTTACTGAGACGTGACTACGTGCTCCAGTTTCATGCAAGTTGTATACGAAAGAAAATTAATATAAAATATAAATTTAGGTAAATAGAATTATTAAATTATGAAAAACTAAAAAGTAAAAATTAACTAAAAAATTGCGCCCCCAAAAATATTGCGCCCTAGGCCAGTGCCTTGATGGCCTATGGGTAAATCCGCCCCTGGATCTTACAGCTCTTGAGACATATTCCTCCAAGTCCACCCCACATGCATGTGACACTGCGGTGGTGTATAAATCTTATAAATAACTGCAGCGATGATGGTTATTACCAAGGCTGGGCAAGTCAACTATTTTTTTTAACTCGTTAAGTTAAGTTAATTTGGAAAAATGTAAGTTAAGTTTAAAGTTAAAAGTTACTTTCCTTTTTTATTTAACTTGTTAAAGTTACAAGTTAGTTGGAAAAAAAAAAGTAACTTAACTTAGTTAAAAATAATTTACTTTTTTTTTTCATATAAAACTTATAATTACACCATTTACACCTCATGTTAAAGATCTACAAATAACATAATATTATAATGTAGGTCTTTATATCTTAAAAAAATGTATTTTGTTGTAAGTACTTATATATTATGAAATCCAACAAAATAATTAAATTATTTGTATATTTTATTTTTTTACCTAAAAGTTTTCCAAAGTGATGGTAAAACTTTTAAATTTTACTTTGTTATTACCAACTATGAACTAAATATTAATAATCAAATTAATTATAAAAGTATATAATTTAACGTGATTATAAAATAAATTAACGAGTTAAGTCATAAGTTACTTTAAAAAAAAAGTAATTCGTTAAGATAGAAGTTACTTCTTAAAAAAAAAGTAACTCGTTAATTAACTTAGTTAAAAGTAACTTAACTTTTTAACTTAACTTTAACTTTTTAACTCGGTAATGCCCAGCCTTGGTTATTACGTGTGTTGAGTGCAGTTTAATTCTATTGTATTCTGTTCGCAAGTACTTAAATTGTCTCAATAGGTATATAATACACACCACATTAGATCCTCTGTTCCTTTCTAAGTATCTTTTCCTGTTACAACTCAGAAATACAATATGAACGAAATGAAAAATAATAAGTATTTCGGAGGAACCTATTATATTTCTTTTTATTAAAACGAGACGTATTGACTGTATTTTTTGTTGTTAAATATATCATGTATCGGTGTCTATAATACCCCCGGGCCCCCCCTCGCTTTAAATCCGCCACCGATGTCGCACTTATACCCAAGGTTCATTCGGTCACAAGACTCACCATCTGTGCTGGTCCCAAAGTGAGTCTTAAAAGCGATGTCCACCGTACGACAATATTGTGTGTACACATACACATGCCGACATGTGTATATAATATCTCTCTCTCACACACACACACACACTTGCCTTAATATATATTTAAGTACGGTGCACGCGATATAGCGTCGGCGTGTCTGCTGCAACGTTACGCCGCATGCAGTGGCGTGCCCAGGATTTTAGAACTGTGGGTCTGCATTATTACTTACGATACCAATGAGTAGAAACTTCAACCAACTAGGTATAACAAAGTCGCCAAATGCGCTCACGATTTACCTTATTAGTTATTTGCATCACATTTTGATACCAACATTCAATAGAACTATATAGCTATTGGTATGAGTCATAACACATTTTTAAGTAAAATGTAAAATTTACTTACAAGCTTTAGTAAAAAAGATATATTTAATTAATTGTTATTTTTATTTGTTGCATTCAAATTTATATTCAATTAAAAAATTTACCTGAAATATTTAAATCATTTTAATAAGGCATTATACATATTTATTATTTTATTTTTATACATATACTTGCAGTATATTTATCTTATTTTAGTTTTCAATGACTGATTTCATTTTCACAAGAGATATAATATTATAGAAGGTGGTTCTAAATTCTAATACAATACAAAAGTCAAAAATAATACATTTATAAAATTTATATTTTATAATACCTACTTACGTGAAAATAATAGTAAAGAACTAGAACATAACAATAATTTTCTGCGCTTTTTCATTAGTGCAAATGTACTTATTACGTTATCAAAATCAATGGTTTGAGCTATTATAGGCGCAAATAGGGTGAGGCTCTAATGTGAATTCAGCCCCCTTGGATTTATTATCGTATTAATGTAATTTTTGTAAAAAAAAAAAAATGTATTATTACATTATAAGTTGATAAGTTTAAGCACGATTTCGTACGCGCTATTTTACTTCAATACTTTAGCCTTCACTCTTCACGGCTGTATATACCCCTACATCATAATATACTTTAACATTTATATAAATTATATAATTATATTTGTAAATTTGTAATTGTATAGAAACATTCTTGAACCTGTGTACATTTTATAAATTATTATTATTTGATATTAATTTATTATTGATCATTGTACATAATCAGACACAGATCTTCGATATTTTGATAGGGGGGGGGACATATAAATTGTATAATTTTAATTTTAATTAATAATACTATTAATACATACATACTATCATTTTTAAGCAATAATGATTATAATAAATAATAATTAATAGTTATTAGTATTATTCTTATCGACTGAATTTTCCATTTATATAATAGTCGTAATTAGATAAATTCTTAAGAATTGTCGATAGAAATTCAGGTGCCTCTCCCCTGAATTCGCCACAGTACATAATTTTTTCAAATAAAAAAATGTTTATGTAGTTTGCCATTTCGAGGGGCCACATTTAACCGGGAAAAAAACTGGGGGTCAGATGACCTTCCAAACTCCCCCCTGGGTCCGCCCCATGCTGTAGGTATGCACAATATAAATACATAGCGTTCTCTGGTGTGCCATAAATTCTCACGCGCGCGGCTCGGCAGGAAAACCGCGCGAGATTGAATAATGGCCAGTCGATGTGTGGCGGCGGCGGCGTGCAGGCCCGACCGGCTGAGCACTGTCGCGCGCGCGCTCGGCCTCCCCCCCGCCGCCAACCAGTGTCATCCATTATCAACATGCCGACCATGGCGATTGCTTCGTTTGTTCGCACCACGCCGCGTCGGTGTTACGCGACACCAAAACAATATTAATAACAATAATATGACCGGGGACGGACTTGTGGACGGTTTTTTAACTTAACACAACTAAACAAATCTAATCCACAACTTGCTGTTTCTCATCTACAATATTATAATATAATATTATATCATACGCAATTTTAGAAATCTAAAATATTGTGTCAAGACGTGTATTGGTATGTTAACTAATTGCAAAGCCAGTCGCTCTACTTCAAAATATAATGCAGATATTCTAAAGCAGTTTTTTAAACAAAAAAGCCTAGATACCTTTTATTATAGTCTACAATTTTGTTTCCGTTTTTAAACAAAAAAATTTAAAAAAATTTTAATTAGCCACTTTGTAGAATTAATAATATGGATAAAAAAAACCGTTTTTAAATTGGTTGTATTTTGAATAAGTTAAAGCAATGCATATGCATATTTTTACACTTTGATAACTGATGTTAATCTAATAAATGATATAAAGTACAAACTAAGTACTCGTTGAAATAATGTGTTATATTTTGTATTTGTTTTATATTATTCAATTCGTTCACCACTGCTATGCACAAGTTAATTTTATAGGCCATTTAAATTATAGCTCTAATTTCGTTACAAATATCGTAGGTCAATAAAACCAACTATTAGCAGTTCATGGTTGATATATTAAAAAATATTATACTATCAAAAATATAACCTCAAGCAGTGGTGGACTGAACTTAAATTTAATTGATGTATTTTCATAATTAAGTAGGTACTCACCACAAACACCACCACAAAACACAACCATCACCATCCACACACCCCCCCCCCCTCCCCGATTATAACTTATAACAAAGTTATGGTGTAAATAAAATGTGGTCGAAATAGGTCATGGGGCATTAGCATGTAATTCTGCGCCAACAACACATTCTTGGGGTGGCATCACCTCCTTTGAGAAGTTAATGCAGCTGCGTCAAAATTGAGCCCCTTAGCCCGCCACTGATCCCAAGTTCACGTTGTAATAAAGGATAAAAACTTTACCACTAATATATTATAGTAGGTACCTATGTATATGATTTGGGGTTTAGTAACTTCCCACACGAAACATAGAAATATAGCAGTTAAGCGGGTAGTAGTAAGTTCCCTCACGAAAAAAATACACTTGTAGGTATGTATGTTCCCACACGAAAATAAAAATAAAATCAAACGTACCTACGTTACAATATGGAAAAAAATCGAAAATTTTTATGCTAAATTGGTTTTCAACAAAATCGATTTTGATTTTTGGTACCTAATATTTTAAGTTTTTTTTAATAAAGTTTCAGTTTTTTTATTACACAAAAAGTAATTTCTCATCATTACTCTAATTAAAATTTTATGTGTTGTCAATTATCATTAATACCATAATGTATTTTTATATTAAGTCGATGTTCTCATATTTATATTTTATATATGCCGATTGGACGATTTAACATTCCCCCAAATATTCTGAACAACATTACCTATTCATTATATAATTGCAAAATGGTTTTTATATTCCTATAGTGTATCGTTTTTTTACTTCAAAAGCAACTCTAAAGTATATGGATTTATTCCAGATGCACAAAGAACAATACTGCGTTAATATGGTTGCCTATCCGACACATATCGGGCGCAAAATATTATAATAAATAAGATTACACATCATATATTATTATTATATTATTATATTTTGTACTTCACTATCACACCGACCAACTTTAATAAATACTAATAAACACTTACTAGTTACTACGCACATATTTAGAAAATTACAAATATAGTTTTCATGATTTAGACGACCCGCACTCAAAACTATAATATGACAATAAATTGCTTATAAAGTACATTAAATTCCTCAAAAACAGTCGGTATCCCATCAACTTAATTAGGTACTTATTTTTGAAAAATTCAAATTTCAACACTATTTTCACTCAGTAAGAAAAAATTGTGTTAAAGAGTTGTAAAGAAGGTTCTCGACTTTCAAGGAATAACTGACAATTGATATATATAATGTATTTTCCTGTCTTAAAAATTGACGGGTTGAGAGTGAGTTCAATACCTTTGATTTATGTATGAGAACGTCTTTATGATTTGACGAAACATTAACTCGCACTCACAATCGGTCAATTATTAAGATAAAAAACTTTGTATGTCTGCGGTTATTTGAAATCCATAAAATCCATAAAATATCCATATATTTTGAAAATTATTGAAATTCTCAAACTTTTTCAGGTTAATAAATACATCAAAATAAGAATACCAAAATAAAAATCAGTAAAAAAAAAAATATACATAATTAGAAAATTTTATATATTTTAAAAACTTTTTAAATTCCGAAAAAAACTCTATTATGAAGTATAAAATATTTTTTTTCACAATTATTTATTTATGAAATGTATTGTTATTAGCTCCTGATTGACTACACATTTAATATATTAAAGAATATATTATTAATGTATTAAAATAAGAATTTTGCATTGCTTTCTTCAGGTATAATATTGATGTTGTTGCCGCCCAAAATGCAACAACACAATTATTATATCTCGCCGTAATCACACACACACACATATACGCGCATCCCTACCAGTTGATTATTATTTATATTGTTTAATTTTTTGTTATAAATATGTCTTTGTGAATTATTATGTAATATGTAAAACCGGTCGCCGATGGCTCACCGCTCTATGTACAGATTAACACGGCCACCACAAATAATTAAGCAGTACTGTTCGCTGACCCAAAGGCGTACGACCGTCACGCGTCTAATTTATTATTATATACATGCGCTAATCGCTGCTTCGTTGTTTCTTTTTCTTCCCGATTTTATTATTGTTTTTACGAGCGCATAGTGCCGTTCTTTTTTATATAAAACGGTGTAATTGTGTAGGCGCGAATCGCCATCTAAAATATCAAAATTGCAAAGGTGGGCATTAACTTGTTAAAAAGTTAAAGTTAAGTTAAAAAGTTAAATTTTTTTTAACTTTTTAACTTAACTAGTTAGTTTTTTTTGTTTTAAACTTATTAACTTATTCAGTTAAATTTTGTATTGTCTTAAATTAACTTTTTAAAGTTAATTATCATTAT
>NC_042493.1:120738402-120740152 GCF_005508785.2 Acyrthosiphon pisum
TTTATAGATAAGGCAACGTTATAGGAGGTCCGTAGCAGGGAACGGTATGTTTGCGTGCTGGTATCTTTTCTGTCTCCATAAAGGATGGGAAAACTCACTTTTTTCATGTGTCTCCCGAAATATTAGTAACAAAACACATTGTAGTAACAGTAATTTTCGACTTAAACACATTGTAATGGTATTCCAAGTTTCGTCTATTTACTATATCTATAACGTGAAAAGGTATAAAGTTATTAAGAATTCGATAAATGATAACAATAAGATTCGTGTGTGCGTCTCTGCTTCCGATAAAATGGGGGGGACGAAATTATTAACGAGCCTATAAAGAAAACTCGCTAGTTAGTAGTTACAGAATTTTTCCGAGAAATTATACAATGTATAATAATTAATGATGGATGCGAAAACTCACTTTTTATATTTGTCTCCCGTAATATGAAAAATAGAGCTATGATCATGGAGCATTGTACAAACAACCATTTTATTCTTCTTCGTCTTAATAAAACGCAAACTGAAAACAAAAAGACATATACATTTTTACACAATATTACGTCGAAGTCAATATTGCGTGCCGCCTGGGTGCAACAAGTCTACCGCGGTCTCGATCACGCGGTATTAAAACACCCCATCATATAGCAAATATTGTACGTTTAGCAGAACCAACTCTGTGTTATTACATTTAATATTATAGTAAATTCACCTATTGTCAAACTTAAGTTAAGAACAATACAATATATTGTGTTGTATACCATTTTTTTTTTTAATCTAAATATGAGAACATATTGCGGGCCAGATTATAAATAAGCGACTTCGACAAGATAAAAAATATGCATATTATTATATTATGCGTGTATACAACTCGATTTGTCTATAATCGTTTATATTTATCTATATTTACCTACTTTTAGACAAGTTTCGGAAGCTGGCTTAAAAGACGCCCTAAAATTTATGGTGAATTCAAAAATGGGCAATAACACGTGGTCTTTAAATTTCCTTACGACAAAAGCCGAGTCCACGGTTTAGGTGTGCGTTATTTGAAACACCCCGTTTACGAGACAATTGTTTAAGTCACGTCGAGACCACGGCCTAGCTATATAAACCTACGTATAATGCTCGCAAACACTTATTATGAGCAACCAGGCTTTTTATTCGCTCGTCAAACTCGTGACTATATTGTTATCACAGTCGCATTACTCTATCGCCACATATTTTAAGAAAATATCATATTCAAATGTTGATACTTACACAAGGTAAAATATAAAAGTGCATCGTTGATGAACTCAATAATACCATCACAAATGTATGGTGCACAGATTTCCACGATAATTCTAATGATGAGCGGTAATTCACATATTTTAAGAAAATATCATATTAAAATGTTGATACTTACACAAGGTAAAATATAAAAGTGCATCGTTGATGAACTCAATAATACCATCACAAATGTATGGTGCACAGATTTTCACGATAATTCTAATGATGAGCGGTAATTCACATATTTTAAGAAAATATCATATTAAAATGTTGATACTTACACAAGGTAAAATATAAAAGTGCATCGTTGATGAACTCAATAATACCATCACAAATGTATGGTGCACAGATTTTCACGATAATTCTAATGATGAGCGGTACTAAATTGATAAGTACTAAATAATGTAGTATGTATATTGTATATAGATAGGAATCATATATTAAGTCTATTACTGAATTCATCATTTTTTTTTTCTATGGAATATTGTAATAAATACGA
>NC_042493.1:120740202-120740572 GCF_005508785.2 Acyrthosiphon pisum
TTAATTAAATTTTTTTTATAAAAACACAAACATTATAAAAAAAAGGAAAAAAAAATCATAATACATACAAAAGTAACAAAACACAACTAAATAATGGAAAAAATAAATGAATACATTTGGTAACGAATTCGGTAAATCTAATAAATAAAAATCACATACATATTTGGTAACGTCCTAGATGTTGTATTTTTAATGTAATTTTGCTATAATCATAAGTTATTAGGTAGGTACTAGCTAGGCAGACTCTCCAAAATGTAAAATATTTTAGACATAATATCAGGTCTATATAAAATGTAGATACTTTAAGTATTTTATTAAGATTTTAACTCATGAAGGTTACCTAATAATTTTTAATTACAATTATTATACA
>NC_042493.1:120740672-120742283 GCF_005508785.2 Acyrthosiphon pisum
CCTTACACCCCCCCCCCCCCCTGTAACTACGCCACTGCGTTACTTTATCAAAACGGGGTTAATTAAAAACAAAAGAATATCACTAAAGTTGTTTGTAATAACCAACACAAATCATTATAAGTCCACTTTAAGTTAATATTTATGGTCAAATATAATAAGTCCTGCATCTAAAATATTTTAGCTACACTCATATAATAAGTCCGTACTCATAACATTTAGGCACTTCATAAATTGGGGAATACAAGTCAAATGTATAATAAGTCCGGACATATGATAAGAATGCAATAAAATAACTGTGCAAGTACAAAAATTAAGGACTTATAATGTTTTTAACATATTTTTTTTTTAAATAAACGTAATGTCGCGTTTTCGGCGGCAGTAAAGAACGTTGCGGGCGAACGTTGTTGCTTAACCGGACTGCCACGCCGAACCGCGGTCACCAGACCCCTTTATCAGACAAAAACCAGCTCAAGACCGATGACCAGACCAAAAGACCACTGTAGCTTCCGACATCGGTTAACACTCCTCGCCAACTCGGGGGGTTAGGGGGTCTCCCCCAGCGGCGCTCGGAGAGCTAATATAAATATAAAGTTAACATTTACATACCTATTTTAAACCTAGCATGTTGCTTAATATAGTTTTATCGTGTGTTTTTAGGTAGCAACTCAAGCCAAAAATGTGTTCCTATGGGTGTTTATAAAAAGGCAACTTCTGCAGATAATCAAATATCAAATAATTCTACTATATCTTGTAGTAATTTTACTAACATTATATCAAGTGAGTTAATATATATATGTTTGGTAAAACAGTATTAAAGATATAAATATAACATAATTATATGACGTTTTACCAAAAAAATAACCGAAATCTAGAAAGCGTAAAAAATTGTATTTTAGCTGATTATATAAAACATTTTGCGGTGCAGTTTAATCTTCGTTAAACTGTAAGAAAATAAAAATATAAGACTTGTGATTATTTATAATTTATTTGTGTGCAAGTAATATTATAATTTAACTGTTTTAATAAATTATTAATATTATTTTGTATAACTGCAGTAGGTATACTGTACAACTAGCTACTGTAGCGACGATATTGTACTGTGAAACGCGGTCTCCGGTCACTATAGAGTACGTATTGATACCGTAGAGTGGCTACGCCGTGTTGCAACAGTCGATCGTTGATACGATTCTGGCTTATGGTGTATTCTGGTAATATCATCACTAGGGCTGGGATTTGTATGTAAATACATATTTTTAGTAAAACATGATAAATTAATTATTGCAAATGATAAATTCGTTTCACGTGATTTGCAATAAAATAAGACATATTTTACATATTTTTACATATTTCGTCATAAATACATATTTTTACATACTTTGTAAAATGTTCGCTTTTTTTTACATATTTCGTAAATTTTGACCATTTTGGTGGCTCAGTAATATTTTACATTTTTATTTCAATAATGGTACTCGGCAAATTGTAAGTGTATTATGTATATAGGAAATAAGTAGGTTAAAATAAATATTAATAACTTGATTTTAGTTTATCTTATCTGCTTCTGTTCGATAACCATAATGATCTTAGATTATACTTTATGTTCAACAATTATTT
>NC_042493.1:120742333-120746664 GCF_005508785.2 Acyrthosiphon pisum
TCGTTTTTTATCAAATATAACGTTATAATCATAACGTTATTATAACGTTTGCAAGCCCTGGTTTGAATTCAATAATATAATATTATTGTATAAGAAAAACGATTCTAAGCGGAAACGGTATGTCAGTCTAGGTATAAGACATATTATATACTTATATCTATGGTATTAAAAAAAAAAATTGACCTATATAATAGGTACCTACCAATAATAAATTCCAAATTAATCATATCACAATATCGATTAGGTACTTATAACGCGTTAAACATCAACAACAAACAGTGATGCTATCATAGATATATAATATTATACATTAGAAGTTTCAAGTACGAATTATATTATACAACCACAACAAAATAACGAAAATAGTTATTCTAGGTTTTTTAATATGGAATTTCGTCCAAATTTGAACTTAAAATTACTATAAAAATACTCTGTGCTTATATATGTTTTAGATATTTTGGTAACAGAATTAACTACTTACGTGGAATCTTTTTTTACATTTATATTACATTTTCTTATAAGAAAATCGATTCTGAGAGAAGACGGTCAGTCAGCCTATGTTAATATTACTAAGTATTTAGTACTTAGTATAATATTTCTTTATATATTTGCGAATAAAGTAATTTATATATAACCTATTTATCTGAAACTTTCTTTTAAATGGTCAATCCTTAGATTTAAAAGTTGATCATTTTATAAATTTTTAACTACAAAATAATTATTCAATTTTAAATTTGATAAATTTTGTCAAAATTCGATCCATAAATCCTTATAAAATAAAATTGTGCCAATGTATTTTTAATATTTTCCAACTGCTATTGTAACAATATATCAGGAGTCCTGCATTTAATTTTCACACTGTTTTACCCAACAAATAATATTGTATTAATATTTATAGAAAAAAAAACTAAAATAATTGAAAACTGACAATGTCCGTAAACAGCCCCAAAAGAGTCAAAATATTTTAAAAATGTTATCAAGTATAAGAATTGATAAAATAAACATTCAGTGAAATTTTCATGTATTTCGACTACTTATCCTGTTCACAGACACAATAAAAAAAAAAAATTAAAAATTAAAAAAAAACACACATCGTTGTAAAATCAATACATTCCTCGTTCACTATCAGAACTCAAAATGTATACAAGTGGGTACCGCTCTGTTTTACAGTAGTTTTCAAGCATGTCGTTGTAATGGATGTGTTATATTTGAATTCAATAATAAACCATTATAAACAAAAAACGATTCTAAGCGGAGATGTCGTGTCAGCATGGCATACTTCTATACATTTAATAGTTAAAAAAAAAATTAACAAAGATCGAAAATATCTCACGGCTATAAAATATAGCGTGACCTTCCGGTGAACTTTTTCTTTTTGATAGAGGTAAAAAAACTTGTTGAGAATCTTCTATTAAAATGTCTTATGTTATATCTATGAAAGAAAAAACTTTTTTAATTTCTAACTAAATAATAGATCGAAATTTTTCGAAATAATGACGAATATTGTCAACATTTGAACTTTAAATGCATATAAAAAATATTTGAGCTTATAAATGTTTAATATTTTTGAACTTTCTTTAATGAAATTTATTAGGAACCTAGTTTTAAGAGGATAAGAGTTACAATTTAATAATACGAAAATTATCTAGGTCATATCATAGGCGTTTTATTATATTTTAATTTTGTAAGCGAGTTAAGAGTATTTTAAGATGTCAAAATAATTCAACGCAGTACGTATACGTCGACTAACTTTCAACCATATGCACCAGGCTATGGCCCTACCGATTATATTATATTATATTCATATAACTATATTCACATAATATTATATTAAGACAACGAGCTCCTCGCTATCTATGGACATTGCACAGTATTTAAGCAATGTAATAGCCAGACACACGTGGCGGTATCATCACAGACCAGTCGTCCTTCTAAAATTCATCGACTAGAATCAAATTAGAATTAGAAACTGCAGAGCCTGCAGGTGGCATCTCTACGACAACAACAACTTTCCATACGACCTTACTCAAATGAGCCGACATCATAATATATAGAGGGACCAGGCACACAGCATATTCAGATGTACCATAGCCATTAAGATTAGAGCGACTTCACGCCACGCTCGGCCACATGTACACACTCTTAGACGACCATTGTACAATTTATATTATTATAATAAAATTGCCATTTTCATTTTACTGTTCAAATCGACTACAACCTATTCAAGATCATCATCTTTTGGATCACTGACGGTTCGCATGTAACAACGTCTAGACAAAGGATGACCACTGACAACACGCAATATGCGTCCACAATCCACATAACAGTTTTTGAAAAATTACTAGTGCCTTACGTTAAAATAATCACTCTATATACGAAGAATAATTTCTGTTACAAAATCGTTGTTCATGGAAACACACCCAAAAATAATATATTACTAAATACTATTCGAGTGTATGCAACGTGAACGTACTACATCGTATAACATGTATATTGTATATTACCAGTGACTTGATTAGGAATTGGTTCTGGGATGGGATGTAAGTTTAATAATCATAGGCTAAGCCCCCCCCCCACCATAATATGTCCCCTTGGTCGTTAACTCTTATAGATCATAATATTACCTATATAATAATTTGTCATGGAATTATTGATGTGCACATTCGTTTTGTGCACATAACCAATTAAATTGTTTTCAGTGAATTATTTTCGACATCGCCGCTCCGTTGCTCGTCGGCATAGCCATTATAATTTATTTTTACTCTCATTCGATTATTATATTCCGATTATCAGCTGATAAATAATGTTGGTCGATCATTATTCACTGTCGGAAATTCAAAACTACAATCGTGTTTCTGTTTAAAAATTTAAACGAAATAAAAACTGAATAACTAAAATTTGTAAACAATTATTGTATCAACTTATGATGTATATATATATATAATATATAATATATATAATATATGTAATATGTATAGTATATATTATTATATAATATTGGTTATATTTATTTTGGATGTGCACTACTTCATTAAAAACCCACTCGCCGCCAATGCTAATAACTATTTAAATAATTAATTTTTTAGGCTTTTCTCTTTTGATGGCTCATCTACAAACCGAGTACTTGCGTTAGAAAAAGAAATCATGAAAATCGGTCCAGTAGAATTTCTGAATATAACTGTCATAAGAAATCGCCTCACGTTTTAATAATATATAAAAATAAAGATTAAATAAATTATAAATTATAATATTAAAATATTATAATCCTTGGCCGACAGTTACCTTTTCGCAACGCAAATTATTTATATTGTATTCATTAATTTAGCGTTTCTCAACCTGCGTTACGCGGAAAGCTTGTAGGTATTATGCTGAGAAAATTTCCCTTTATAAAAGCAAAATGGAATAGATCATTATCACAATAATAAATATTATTTGGTTTATTTGATCTTAATAATAATATGAATAACAATTGTACATACCTATTTCCTTTTCTTTGTATGCATTTAATGTTTTATATTACCTATCATAATTTTGTAGTTACTGATAAAATAAATTTGCACATGACATTGTGCAAAATAACATATTCAGTTTTGATAAACAAAAAAATAAACTTTATTTGGACAAGTTGTACATGGAAATGTTCAAACTGTGTATAGATGATACCCGGATATAAAAAGGTTGAGAATCGCTAAATGATCAATTGATTTATATTAGGTTCCTTATGTGAATTATACTGTAAACAACTTCTGTGACAATTATGTTCATATTGCTTGTAACCAGTGCTAAATTTGGAAAAATAAAAGTAAGGGACTCAAATAACCATCTACCTGACTTTTAATAATTTTAAAAATATCTATAAATAATCAATTTAAAAAAAAAAAATACAAATTTATATGAGACAAAAGTAATAATTACTGTAAATATTATAAATTATTATAGTTATAACTATTAACTAATAACAAACTCAAAAGGATAATAAAAGTAAATAAATTAATAGTTACCTAAGTAATAATCTATTAGTCAGTATTAATAAATTAATATTAACTAAATTATGGATCTGTGGTTATTAAATATTTATGATGGTAAATATCACATATTTTAATAAAAATGCAGAATCATGAAGCGTCTTATGCGTTCCCTTTAAAAATAATAGTAGGGGTACGCTAAAATTTAGGTCTGCATAGGTGAGTACCTAAATCAATATATTCTTTCAATACATCATTAATCCTTTTCAAAAATGTATTGTTGACCTACCGACGTCCAAAATTGTATTTATTTATTCATTAGGATAGGTATATAAACGCCGAGCGACTATTCAAAAATACAATGGC
>NC_042493.1:120746764-120746937 GCF_005508785.2 Acyrthosiphon pisum
TAAGATATTAGATAATATAGTAAACTTATGCCTTATAACAGAAATTTAGGTAGTGAAACAATGATATATATAACAGTTATAAGCAATAAGCATATAACAATAAATTAACAATTTAAGCAAATTTAAATACTAAGGTAGTTGTGTGCAGCTAACGTGAGTTCCGTAATAAACAG
>NC_042493.1:120747037-120758909 GCF_005508785.2 Acyrthosiphon pisum
TTCTGGTGCTAAAATGGATTCATCTTTGAACTTATAATACTTTTTTGGATAGTCCACTTCTGAAGGTAGGTAAGTATTTATAAACATTCAGTGGAATCAGATCAATTTTATCTATTTATCTATTTTTTTTTTTATAGCTGGTATGTGTGAAAAAATATGGAAGCGAGTGCATTAATAAAAAGTTTTGGAAGATCGTCGACGAACAAAAACAAAGGTTACTGCTTTAGGAAATCTGAATTCTTCTTCAAAGCAATTGCTTAATATGAAAGAAATTCTGAGCAAATTTTAATGTGAAAGTAAGTATTTTGAATGCAATTAAAGTTATAATTTTAATTATACTTTTATTATTATTATTTAAGTTACAATAAGTTATAATTGAAATGGTAGAATCATCACCTATCCCAACAGAACTCTCATAGTCAAAATAATAATGATACATTTTTTATTAATTAAACATAAATACCTAAACACATACAAATAAGGTAATTTCCTGAAGATTATTCATTAATTGTTAATCCTCGACCATTCTCACACATTTAACTTGTTTATATTTTGTTCAGGTCTTAGACAATATTAAGTGTCTACTTAAAATAATAGTTATACTTAAGTTAGTTATGGACAATCAAAGATACTCGTATGTTGCATATTATTACATGATCTGGATCATCAACTGAAATAGCATGCATGGAACAACATGCAAGTATGCAACCATCAAACGCTGGCAAGGAAAACTTATTGCATACTGGCAGGACACCTGAGGACATGCGTGAGTGTTTTGGCCTACGACTATTGTATTGCTCATATTTGTGTTTAAAATATTCTCATTGTTTTTTGTATAGCTGTTGGATGGACGGAGAAACTTCAAAAACTGAACATATGTTTTACGATACAGTAGAAAAAGAAAGAAATACATCTTCTGGCGCTAAAATGGATTCATTGTTGATATTGAAATGCTTTTCTAAGTAACATACTTCTGTAAGTATTTACAAACATTCAATGGAATCAAATAAATTTTTATTGTTTTTTTTTTTATGTTTGTATTTTTCATAGCTGGTTTCATAGCTGAAAATAATTTGGAAGCGATGTGTGAATGAAAAGTTTTATTTGAACTATTGAAAAATTGTCGACGAATAAAAACAAAAGTTAGGTACTTCTTTAAGAAATCTGAACTTTGTTTTTAAAGTTATTGCTTAAAGAAACTACTCATCAATTAACCTAATATAAGGTAATGCATTTTTCCTGGTATTTTAAGCTAAGTATATTATCAGGTGAACAGTCAAAAAATGTAGTTTATTAACATTTTTGTTCTGAGTATATAGTTAAGACATATCATGGTTGTAACAATATTTTAATTAATGTCCTAGGCATGCATAAATTGACTTGAACATATTTTTATCACTTTGGTTCCCTGAAAATCTGGAAATAAGACTTGTTTTTGTTAACGATATAGTATGTTTGCAATATTTGTATACTTCACGTGATAAATTATACATATTATTATTTCTTATTTTAATTTTCGGTACAAATTTTCACATTATAGTTTTTCCTTAGAAGCGTTCTAAGAATATTGTAATGCACTCATAAGAGTGTCGTGATTATTAGTAGATCGATTATAATAATTTATTGTTGAAGTATTCCAGGTTCGCATTGTCCATATAATAAAAGTAAATTTAAATATGTCTTAGAAAAAATGAATAATATAAAATAACACATCTATTAAAACTTACTCTGAGGTTATGACAGGAAATCAAAATGTTAATTAAGATATAATGCCAATCTTTTTAAAATTATTTTAAATATGTGATGGTAACAAGTGTAGATGTTGAACCAAATATTCTGTTTCATTATATTATCATATTTTAAGTAACAGATAAAACAATTTTTAAAAACACAATTTAAATAAGACATTTATATAATTATACATTTTAATTCATACAGAAAATATTTGTACTTTTTATATATTTTTTTATTTTTTTTTAATACTATTTTATAATTCTGTAGTATATTAATGTCCCCCCTGTTATCTAAGTAATTAATTAACAATTATATATTTTATATGATTAATAATTTTTTTATGTACCTTGTTTGTATTTTTCATTACAGTTTAACATATTTTTATTGTTAAGTACTGCAATTTTGATATATTTTCACTACAATTTTGACATATTTTTAATGTAGGTTATTATATCTGGTCTTTACTTGTAATAACTATAAATTAAATGGTAGATTTAGTACCCATGCTGTAACAAAACTTTCATATTGGAACAAATATTAATAAATTGTTAAATAATTAAACCTGAATAAACAATAGCAAATAAAATTATTTCCTGAAGATAATTCATTAATCGTTAATTCTTGACCTTTGTCACACATTTTATTTGTATCCATATTCCATGTAGTTCAGGTCTTAGACAGTTAAGTGTCTATTTAAAATAATAATTATACTAATGTAATTATAGACAGTTATCGATTAACTGAAAATGTTTAGGAGAACCAATAACTTGTAATTACTATATTTACTATTTGATTTTATTTGACTTGTTTTGTGCTGCTTACGGATATTTTCAGTTTCAATTTATTTTAGTTTTTTTTCTATTAATGTCATTAAAATTTTATTTGTTGGGTTAAAAAGCTTGAACATTTAATACAAGGCTCCTAATATATTGTTATAACGGCAGTTGAAAAATATTAAAAATACAAAATCACATTTTTTATAAGCATTTCTAGTTCAAACGTTGACAAAATACAAACAAGAAAGTAAAGATATTGCATATGAATTTGAATTCAATCTTTCCAAAAGATGACAGCAAATCATCTAAATATGGATAGAATATTGATGCTTTATGTCTATAGTATGTGCAACAATTGCCATTATTTTTCAATATAATTGGCCCGGTGTTTTTGAGTTCCTACTTGTCTGTGGGATGATTGGAGACACACCAACCTTTTCAGTAATTTTGATAACACTATGAAAGATTTTTTGAAAATACTTCATTTCATAAATGTTGTAATTTTGTAGTTGTTGTTTCTATTGAATTTGTAGCGGTTGTAATTTTTTTTTTATTTTCTGTTTGCAAATATTTGGAAATAGTGTATGTTATACTAAGTATTCTCTCCATTATAGAACATGTTATCAAAAATTGGAAATTGCATAATTATTTGTGTAATAAAATAACACTTGTTATTTTCTGATTTCCTGAAATCATCCAGCATTCTAGCGCCAAAACAATTTCTAAAAAACAATCAACAAATATTGAAAGAGATTTGATAAAGACCCATATGGTTTCAAGTGATGGGCACTATCGAGTTAAAACTATCGAACTATCCGATAGTTCTAAACTATCTGATTATTCGATTATTTTATAAACCAGGGATGGCCAACCTATGGTCCGCCTTAGAAAGTTTTGCGGCCCGCGACATTTATCAAATATTTTCAAAAAAAATTATGTTTGCGCCTATAGAATATTCTGGAATTCCCGCACAATGCGGTATCTATATTATATTAAAATTAAATTTGCCAAAGACAAATCACGCTCAAACCTAACAGATGAAAACCTGCAACATCAATTACGGTGTGCAAATACAAGCATTTCTGTTGATTTAAAAAAGCTTAGTGAACGAGTTGAGAAACAAATATCTCACTAAATAGTAAAATCAATAAATTAAAACTATTATATGTAATAATATATATTATCATAGAACAATGTAGATATTTGGGTTCGCCATCCTTGTTATAAGCTATCAAATTTGCTCGATAATATCGATAAATCACTCAATTTTTTTTTTTAACTCTATAGTCAAAACTAGTTGGTACTAGACGTCCAGGCGTGTATTACTATTTACTACCGCATGAAAACTATCGGTATTTAAAACTAGTCGGTGCAAGACGTGCGCAACTACCCAAAGAAAACCATCGAGTGTATTACTCGTTAATTTTTCAAAAAAATGTATGGTTTATAATATCTATTCAATCGAAAAATCACTCTGTTATTTTGTTAACTATCGAATGACAATTGATTCTAAAAATTATTCGGTAGTGTCCATTACTACTGGTTTCACAATATTTTTTTAACCCAGATAATGATTTTCTTTTAATATTGTTCTTAATATATATAATCTTTTGGCCGACATTTAAAATAAAGAACTTACCTCTTGAATTATATTTAATGTGTTTCTGATTTGTTGAACTTCGGAAGCATCATTTAGACATATATTTAAATAATGAGAGAAACAGTGAGCATATATAAGCTTTAGAATATTCTTTGTTTGAAGTGCTTGAACTCCTCTAAATACTCTTCCTATATTTCCTGCACCATCGTATCCTTAGCCTCTTATTTACTGTAAATTTAATTCTAAAGCACTCAATTTACTTATGATTGTCTTTTATAGCTCTACTCCTGTAGTACTATCTACTGGTACAAATTGTAAAAAATTGTCTTTCATTTTAATTACATCAGCATCAAAGTGCCTTATACAAAGAGAAAACTGTTCAACTCTACTGACCTCAGTTGTTTCATCAGCTAATATCGCAAACAATTTGTTTGTTTTTATTCTGTCTTTTTATTCTTAGTCTGAATACAAATATAAATACAGATACACAATCACATATTCCCATTAATATATTAAAATAATAAATGTGGAATATATCATAATATATTTATGAATATTAAACTATTCAGCGTTCAGTATTTGTTAATGTTAATATAAACAGATTACATATATATACAAAATACAAATCATTAATTAATATGACTATTGAGTAGTAAATTTAATTTATAAGAAACATCATATCACAAATTGTAAAATAAAATAACACTTGACACAGCTGACGCCTGATACCATAATAAATCACCAAAAATTATAAGTTCAATTAAAGTATCTTTAATTTAAAATAGTAATAGGACATATGTAATATTATATAGTAATCAGTAGTCGATTAAATATTGCTGCAGGAAGAATAGTCAGTAATACATCTTTATGAGGATGTCGCACCAACATATGTTTTCTCCGTCTTACACACGTACGTGTAGCAAATTTTTGTTTGTTAGTTTCAATAGGGTGCTGCCATTTTTGATATTAGAGAAAATTGACATATTATCAAACTTTTAGGTAACAACATTATCTGTGTTCTCTCATTGGTTTTTTCACGATATTTTAATTTTTAAGTGAGTTATCAGTATGTAAAATATTAATATTTGAAAATGTTCATAACTCATAACAAATTATTATAATAAAATATTATAGTATGTATTATTTACTTCACTGTTCACTCGTTCAGTCTTAACTAATACTTTACTTTTTATCGTCATTGAAAGTTGTTACACCTTAAAGATAAGTGCTGTAACGTATTATCGTTACTAGTTTTCATCTCTAAATTTTGTAAGTTATGCACAAATTATATTAAAAATTAGTTATGGAGACGGGCATGAAAGTTATTTATTTCCCTATTTGGATCCAACAACTTTATTATTTCCATATTTTACTGTATTGATATTATCATTATTTCTGCAAACACTTGCACAAATTATTCTAACCATTATAAATATTTATTTGTGCCTTTTATTGAATTACCAACTGGAATCATTTTTGAACTTTCTGTTTTACCGGTCCCCCTTTTTTGAATTTTTTTTTTGTTTTAAACATAATATGCAATTGAGCATGCTGAAAATGATGGTAAATTCAGAATTTATTAGCCGTAATTTGTTTCAAAGTTATAGCAAATTTAAATTAATAGTATTTTCTAACTACATAAATTAAAACACAAAACAATTGTAAGAAAAAGGGTGTCCGGTAAAACAGAAATATACCAAAATTATTACTATGTACCTACTGTTAAAATAAATTTATTGTTTGCCCAGTAAAATTGACTGTAAACTGCTAAACAATTAAACACACATGGCATACCGCTTACTTTCATGGTCCTTTGTATGGTAATTTAATACAATTTCCTATTATAGACAAACACTAGGTACCATTTTGAATAGGTATTATGTTATATCATAATCTATCAGTTAATCTTATTCTCACCCAAGACAGTATTAAGAGACAATATACGTGAGACTAAATATAAATATGACGCTCAAAATTCAGTATACGCCATTTTATTCAAGTAAATAACCAAAAAAAAATTGTTCTTGCCATTTAGAGCTACTGCTATATTTGCCCAACCCCCTTGATGCACCTCTGTTTTCACCACGAGAATATAATATAATAGTGATATAATAATATATATTTGACACCAAAGTACAAATATAATATCTAGGTATACATATAACAGATGATATATTAAATCTTTGGTTATCTTTTTATAAGCATAGCTTGTGTTAAAAAGAAAGTTATAAATTATAATACAGTATTTTTTTGCTTTTTAATTATGAACATTTAAAACCGAATAAACAATGTAGGTAGTAGGTATAGGTACATAAATAAATATAAACAAATAGCATAGAACAATAATATTTAATATAATAATTTTTTATTTGTTTTACTGGATAGTTATTTGTATCATGGTTAAGGATTAACCTAATATCAAATATGCATTTTAAACTTTTTAAAAGATTTATAAAGTTTTATACCTTCATTAATTAAGTTACATTTTCCAAAAGTAGTTGAACACAAAACAGATTTAATATTAGATTTTTCCTTACTTCTGGTATTATATTTATGAGTTATGATTAAACTTAATGCCTTTGAAGTTATAAAAGTAGATATAAAATAGATTATTATCTTGTAAGAATAGAATTTACATTATCCAACAATATGCTCAGAATAGAGGAAATTGACAAAGTAAAGTCTAAGCTTATTTAAAATTATTCTTTGTAGATTATTTAATAATATGTTCAGTGGAGAAAGATTTGATTTAAAATCTGTGCTTGAACAGAAAATTCCATCGTTAATTCAATTGAGCTAATGCAGTGTAAATAATTCTAATATTATGATTAAGTTATATCATGATTAATTTATAGAAATAATTTAGAGCTGCACAAAACTGACTCAAGAGCCACATGCGGCTCGCGAGCCTCGCTGTGGCCACCCCTGATATAGCTTGTTATATAATATCATGGCTGACCAGTCGCATTTATGTTTTTACAAGTTGAATTATTTGCAAAATACCTAATAATATAACTTTATTAGTGTTAATAATACTTTTTTAAAAATATAATTTACAATACTTAACCCATTACCTAATTACTAATAACTAAGTTATAATAAAAAGTTTACATTAAATACATATTATAAATTGTTAATCTAAACATAAATTTTTCCGACAGCAAAAGGTGTACGCCTTTTATGGATATCTACCGCTCTCAGAGCAAAATAGTAAGTATGTCCAAAATCTAAATCATCTATCTCACAACTCATGGGCAACATAAGTGCTCTTACAATATGCTTATCCCACATTGAGGTGCATGGATATGTATCTGTCTCTTTGCATATAAACAGTTCGTACTTCTTGATTTTTGCTGTCTCCTGAGTCAAATATAAGTTCCAAAATAATTTCAGTTTATCTCCTGAACTTTTGATTATCAAATTAGGTTTTGGTGGCACTTCTTTCCATGACGGTCCAGTATTATGTGGCGGTGTAATGGGATAAGGTGGTGGATACTCAAATCTTTCTACGCTTGGTATAAAAAGAAGGATTATACTTCTGAGGACCAGTAAAAGTCACATGTGCGTTGGCCCTAAAAATATGTTAAAGTAAATTATTATTTAGTAACTATAATATATTTTGATTTATGCTCATTTATTAGGTAACAATTTGTTTTTCTACTATCAAACTAATTATTAAATGAAATTTTTTTTAAATTCATAATTACCTATACAGAGTGTCCTGAGATGGTACACCCATTATTCGCAGATGGTGGCTTTACCTATAAACCAAAAAAAAAAAAAATTAAAAACAATGAGGTAATTAAAAAAAATAAAATGTCAAAAAGCCAAAACGTTCACAAAAATAAACTATAAAATGTAAAATACATGCAATTTTTGTTATTTTGAATTTTATATCTAACTTGCTTATTACTTATACTTATACACAACAAGTATACTGATAATTTACTGGGTGAGGGGGGGGGGCCTGTGTTGGTGTTGCCTGTCACGGTCTGACGAAAACAGGTCGCCGCCGACAAAATTTCTTAACTTGAACAGAGTATAAGTATATAACAAAATATTACATTACTATATTGTAAATAGCTATTAAAATGTGGAGTCTGTGTATTTTATAGGATGCAACTTAAAAACCGATATAACGACAGGAACTATTTAAACGATTAGTATAAAATTGTCTGTAGACCTAGAACATAGAACCCAAAAAATCGGCTAAGGAAAACACATGGGTTCAGTAATCGCTCACCGTATTACGAGTACGTACAATCCTCTCGACGTTATGGTTCACGATCGAACGACAACAAAGCTGCAAAAACTACGATCAGGGCTAATACGATTGTTATACCGCGAATAGTAACATTTGATTGTTACAGTAAACTCCGGACAACGGTTAAAACAATGGTAGCTTCACTGACACACAAATACGTACGACGCTCAATATCTGAGTTCGGTTATACATTTAATATAAAGTTAGGTTAATAACCTAATCTAACCAGGGGGACCAACGTAAGGCAGCATAAAAAACAGTGTGCTCAAACATTATTCTTTACATTGAACCAGGGGTATGACCACGATTAAAGATATACAGGTTGCCCATCTGCATCTTAAAAGGCATGAATGAAATGACTAGCAAAAATTAACCAGTAGACCTCCAAGCGGCACCATTACAATTTTAAAATTTTCAAATTTATTAATTATTTTGTAGCTTAAAATTTATAAAACGTACTTTTACAGCTAAGGATTGAAAATTTAAAACGAGATTCCACGTAAATAGGTTATATTGTATAAATTACTTTGTTCACAATAATATTGTGATGTGAATGGAGGTTGTTTATAGATTCATCTAAAAGAAGTCTAAAAGGTGTTCTACTTCATAACGGAAACTAGTTAGCGTCTATTCCCATTGCACATTCTGTACATTTAAAAGAAACGTATGAAAACTTACATTTAATGTTAGAAAAAGTTCAATATCCACTACATAAGTGGATTGTTTGCGGTGACTTAAAAGTTTTGGGAATGTTATTAGGTCAACAAGGTGGCTATACTAAGTTTCCATGTTTTTTATGTGAATTGGACAGCAGAAATCGCATGAAACATTGGACGGTAAAGCATTGGCCAAAAAGACAGATTTTAGAACTGGGAACTAAAAATATAATACGTCATCATTTAATTGAACCACAAAAAGTTTTTTTACCTCCTTTGCACATAAAGTTAGGAATAATGAAACAATTTGTAAAGGCCCTTGATAAAAATGGACATTGTTTCAAATATCTGTGCGACAAATTTCCTGTATTATCTGAAGCAAAGCTCAAGGAAAGTATATTTGATGGGCCACAAATCAGAATACTAATGAAAGATACAGATTTTCAAAATAGTACGACCACCGTAGAAAAAAATGCATGGACTAGTTTTAAAAGCGTGGTGTCGAAGTTTTTAGGTAATACGAAAGATCCAGATATTATAAATCGATTGTAGCCGATTTGATGAAAAATTTACAACTATTGGGCTGTAATATGAGCATAAAATTGCACTTTTTAAATGCACATATTGACTATTTCCCGGAAAATTTGGGTTCATTAAGTGAAGAACAGGGTGAACGTTTTCATCAAGACATCAAAGAGATGGAAAGGCGATATCAAGGTCGATGGGATGTCAGTATGATGGCCGATTACTGCTGGTGTTTAAAACGTGAAACTGAAAAACATAGGTAGCTACAAAAGAAAATCAAATAAATTAAATTTTTTCGAACCCGCAAAAAAAAAGAACCGATAGCAAGTTACTTGAATAATTTTTTTTTTATATACTTTAAAAGTAAGAATTAAAATAAACAAATGTATTTTCTAATAAGTATGCTTAATAATATTTTGAATTTTACTTTAGTTAAATTTATAGCAAATAAAATAATACCGTATATTATTATTTATATGTAAATGTTATACTATCCTGTAAAAAAACTAGACGTGATAGAGACAAACTAATTTCAGATTTGAATTTTGCGCATTAAGATCTATAAGGATCAGGTATTATTATACAAACAACAAAAATAACAAAATATTTTGCAGGACGGTTAATAATTGTAGTAATCACATCATATTTACAAAAAAACTGCAACACGGTATTGTAAATCGTGCGTGCTGACTGCTGAGAGACCTAGAACGAAAAGTGAACCCATGTGGACTATGACTATTTTGTCTACTGACAATATTGACTGTTTATAAATATAAACATTTGAAATATAAATGTACATGGGCATAACCCAATTTGTTTTAATTTAAGAATAATCTATTTATGCCGAAAATATTTTACACCATGTTCTTGAGAATTATACATTTTTGATTTGTATCTATATCAATAAAATTAAATAATATCATATTACTTATTAGCTATCAGTATTTATTAGTTATTATTATTACAATATGCCCATATGCCGCAGTATGTTATGGTATATCTTTATTCTTTAAATATAAGATACTATATGTTATAATATAATTGGCTATTGCTATATCTATATGTATTTAATTGAGTTATTTTTCTTGAAGAATTCTGGTTAATGGAACACGAAATTAATCAAAATATATTTGTAATTCCCTATTCTAGTAAATGGTTATGTACAGGGCTGTAGCTAGGTACTGGCAATGGGGCATTTACAGGGGCGCAATTGTACGAAAGGCACAAATTAATAGAGCGGCAGTCTCAATTCAAATAGGATAATTAAAAAAAAAAATAAAAACCCGTCGTTTTGAAAAAAAATTGAAGAGGCGGTGCAAATTTCGTTTTCTGCCAGAGGCGCTACTGGTTCTTGCTACGGCTCTGGTTATGTAATATCAATAAGAATTTTTATTTTTATAATATTTATTCTTTAATTATTTATCAATTAATTTAACTTGAATTTAATTAAAAGTAACTCATTATTTGTTAAATTTATATCAGTTAAAATAAGTTAAGCTAAAAATTAAGTTAATGAAAATTAAATTTTAAAAAGTTAAGTTAAACGTTAAAATTAACTTTTTAACGCGTTTATGCCCAGGCTTGTTAATTGCTAAGTAATCTTGATTTAAATTAGTTTGAATTTGAATTTAAAATAAGTGCATGTTTTTAAAGCATATTTGTACTTTTTTAAGCGCATAAGCTTATGCATATTCAGTACTTTTTAAGTGTATTGAGTTCCAAGCCCTAGTTATAAGAAATTCTCTCTTATTATCACAAGCTTTTAGCTTTTTAGAAGTGAGTCAGTGTAATTTAGTGTTAAGAGGACGTCGCACCCGCATGTTTTGTCTCCGTGTTACTTACGATATAGCACATTTTCATTCGCAATAGGTTGCTGTGCGTTTTGCAATTGAAATGAGTGACCTATGATAAAACTTTTAGGTAACAACATTATTTGTGTTCAATCGGTTGTTTTTTACAAAATTTAATTATGAATACATGATCCATGAAATTTTCACTGGTTGTTTATATTTCCGTTTTCTATACTTGATACCATTTTCAAAATATTTTGATTTGTTTTGAACTGTTTAGGGACATTTTCAGTTTCCAATTTAATTAGTTTTTATTTCTATGAATGTCAATAAAACATTATTTGTCGAGTAAAAATACTTGAAAATTTAATACAAGGCTACTATTATATTGTTACAATGAATTTTGAAAAATATTAAAAATCCTTAGTCACAGTTTATTTTAATTAGCATTTAAAGTTCAAATATTGACAAAATATGTAAAAATCGCGAAAATATAACAAATTATTTCGAGTTAATAATTCGTAAAA
>NC_042493.1:120760137-120761593 GCF_005508785.2 Acyrthosiphon pisum
TTTTTTTTTCTATGAATGTCAATAAAACTTTATTGTGGAGTAAAAATACTTGAAAATTTAATACATGGCTCTACTATATGTTACAATGACATTTGAAAAATATTAAAAATCTATAGTCACAGTTTTTTTTTTATTAGCATTTAAAGTTTAAAAATTGAGAAAATATGTAAAAATCACGAAAATTAGCAAATTATTTTAAGTTAAGAATTCGTAAAATTTTTTGTTTTTAAATCTAAGATTTGAAAATGTATTACAAGATTCCTCATAATATTGTCTACCTTTATAAAAAAAAAATGTTTACAAGAAAGTCAAATTCAATTTTTATGCGCGTTTGAAATTCATATATTTATAACATTTGATATTCGCTCGATTTCTCATGTGACGATTTTCTTATTTTATTTTAATTAAAAAACGAATGACTGTAGATATTTGAAAATTTCACTGAATGTTTATATTAGCATTTTCTATTCACCATAAAATTTTGAAAATAATTTGACTCTTTTTGAGCTGTGTACAGACATGGTCAGTTTTCAATTTTTTTAGTTTTTTTTTCTTTAAATATCAATAAAGTTTTATCTGTTTGGGCAAGAAAGTGTAAAAGTTTAATACAAGGCTCCTGATATATTGTTACAATAGCAGTTGAAAAATATTAAAAATACATAGGCACAATTATTTTTTATAAGCATTTGAAGGTGAAATTTTGACAAAATTTATCAAATTTAAAATTGAATAATTATTTTGTAGTCAAAAAATTATAAAATGTTCAACTTTTGTATCTAAGAATTGAAAGTTTAAATCATGATTCCACGTAAGTAATTAATTCTGTTACCAAAAAATCTAAAAAATACATTTACACAGTTTATTTTTATAGTCATTTTAAGTTCAAATTTGGACGAAATTACATATTAAAAAACCTGGAATAACTATTTTAGTTATTTTGTTATGATTGTATAATATATTTCGTGGGTATACTTGAAACTTCTTAAGTATACTATTATATATCTATGATAGTATCACGGTTTGTTCTTGATGTATAACGCGTTATAAGTACCCAACGGATATTGTGATATGATTAATTTAGAATTTATTATAGGTTAGGTTAGCAGAGCGAAATCCACTTACCTACCTTTTTTTAATTTAAAAGGAGAACATTTTTCAGATCAGTTTATAGGCTGAAATTTCATTTTACTTTAAATAGTGGTAGAAAAATACGTTTTAAAAAGAACAAATATTGACTGCATTATTCAAATGCATATTTGACATACCTAAATATCTTATATTTTGACACATTTTTAATTATCCGTCAGAAGTTTCATTATTTTTAGTTATTACTTATTTAATCCTTGTAGTTGGTTAATAATATTATACTATTTTATATACATATCAAATACCTACCCTTGGTAAATTATACATTTATACATCGATAACATTTAAAAAAAAATATAACGAAAAGTTT
>NC_042493.1:120761643-120762800 GCF_005508785.2 Acyrthosiphon pisum
GTGCATTGGGGAGGTCAAAATTTAAATTTCCCAGTGGTTTTCAAAAGCGCCGGGAAAAACAAAAGAAAAATTAAGGAAAAACGGAAATTTTTACGCAAAATCGATTTTTCACAAAATTGAATTTGGTTTTTGGTGTAACTTTAAAAAAAATTACCGTAGATACATGAAACTTTGACTGAATGTTTATCTTAGCATCTTCTATACACCATAACATTTTCAAAATATTTTGATGTATTTTGAGCTCTTTACGGACATTTTTATTTTCCATTTTTTTTTAGTTTTTTTTCTAAAAATATCAATAAAATTTTATTTATTGGTTAAAAAAGCTTGAAAATTTAATAGAAGGCTCCTAGTATATTGTTTCAAAGGCAGATGAAAAATATTAAAAATCGTTAGTCACAGTTTTTTTTTTTAAGCATTTAAAGTTCAAAAAATCACAAAATATGGAAAAATCACAAAAATTTGCAAATTATTTCGAGTTATAAATTCATAAAAATTTTTCTTTTTAAATCTAAGATTTTAAAATGTAATACAAGATTCCTTATAGGATAATCTACCTTTACCAAAAAAAAAAATGTCTATAAGAAACTCAAATTAAATTTTTATGGGCGTTTGAAATTCATATTTTTACAACATTTGATATTCACTCGATTTCTTACGCAACGATTTTCTTATTTTGTTGTAATTAAAAAACGAGTGACTGTAGAAACTTGAAAATTTCACTGAATGTTTATATTAGCATTTTATATATACGATAAAATTTTTAAAATAATTTGACTCTTTTTGAGCTGTTTACGGACATTGTAAGTTTTCAATTTTTTTAGTTTTTTTTTTCTATAAATATCAATAAAGTTTTATCTGTTGGGCCAAAAAGTGTATAAATTTAATACAAAGTTCCTGATATATTGTTACAATATCAGTTGAAAAATATTAAAAATACATAAGCACAATTTTTTTTTATAAGCATTTAAAGATCAAATTTTGACAAAATTTATCAAATTTTAATTTGAAAAATTATTTTGTAGTTAAAAATTTATAAAATGTTCAATTTTTGTATCTAAGAATTGAAAATTTAAACAAGATTCCACGTAAGTAGTTAATTCTGTTACCAAAAATCTAAAAAATACATTTACGCAGTTATTTTTATAGTCATTTTA
>NC_042493.1:120762850-120770501 GCF_005508785.2 Acyrthosiphon pisum
CCGTCCTCCTCCGTCCCCCCCCCACTTTAACCACTGACTACTCCCCATTACTCCTCACTTTCACAAAATCTAAGAAACTATTTTCAGAAATATTTTCCGATAAGGCGATAATATTTCACTACGAAATCACGAAATAAGTATATATAATAATACAATTAACATAAATTAATAAATAATAATTTAGATAAATATGTACGTAAATGTTCTAAAAATGTTAAATATGCGTATAATTAACAAAAACTAATTAAAAAGCTAATAAACTGACAAAAAAGTACCAAAAAAAGCATTTATTTACGAATATCATAAGAAAATGCAAAAAAAGCAAAATCAAAATTGCATATTTGAACTCTGTGATGAATGAATCGAATTTTGTTTTTGATTAGCTATATGTCCTGTAGTACTATGAAAGAAAATGCAAATGCTACAAAATCCTAGCCCTATAATTATACTGTATACACTATATATAAGATCGCTGTACAAGAGATCCAAATGACCAAACGAAACCCATCCGTTTCAACATGGGCACCGACCACGAAATACAAAATGACTAAATGAGTAATTATCAAAACAATGAAAACCAAATCGAAAAATAAATAATTATATAACGACATATGCTCAAAGAGTTGAAATCGTTGTAGTTGACGGGTGTACGACACAGTTATGTAAAGCCCAAATACGCGATATTTGATATAAGTGTTTCATTTCTCTTGGCAACCACAGAAATCACGGTGAGCTACAGCTGAGATATCGCGTTTCGCAGAGCTGAAACAGATACACGCGACTCTGCAGATCTTTGGTGACTGCCAATGAGCGGAAAAAAATTTCCAGATATTATATTCTTACATAGAGTACGTCATATATTCGATATAAGAGGATTTTTAATATTAATTTATACAATTATCTTATATTCAACACTACTGTTGAGATTGAATGGATGACGAGGAAATGAAGTGTGTCCTAGTATTAGTGATGTAAAATTACCGTAATTATCTTTGAGAGAATATTTGGTAATTTTCTTTTTCTTCAATAATTCATAGATTGAACCCATAGAAATCCACATCATAAACATTATTTAAATAATTACCTATATGTTTTATATAGTATGAATGAAGTAGGTATTATAATTGATAATTTATAATTCTTGGTGTATTTAACAAGTGACAACTATAATAATTATGTAGGATTAGTAAGTATAAAATTATTATAAATGTAAAATAAACTATTATTAATGTATTTTATGCATGCTACTATACTATAGTTAATAGATAACTAGAATAATACTTAATTCAATACATTTTTATGGTAAACCAAAAAAAAAATGTAGAAATAACTTGTGCAATGTTTTTTTAATAATTATGAAATTATTGAGGTAAAATTATTGAAGTAAATTACGCTATCTTCTATTATCTATGGTCTGTACGACTATATTTGATACAGTTCTACCATGAGTTCACGACTGATGCCAGTGTTAATAACCTTCAAATATAATCACATCACTATTCACAGTGACAATATAAAATTAAAAAAAAGAAAATTACCCTGTAATAATTTGCGATAGAATATTCTCTTGTCGCATCACTAGTCCTAGTATGAAGATTATAAATGGAAAAAAAATCATTTAAAACAATAAAAACTTAGTGGGTACCTACATACAATGTCATACATGTTTATAATATATGATTAAATGTTCGAAAAACTTACGTACACGTCATATACGGCATATAAACTGCACGATATATATTATTATAGTACGGTGTTATATTATGATTGTATAATATCAATATTATAAAATAAAAAATGGCATATAATAATATTAACATATTCAATATACTTATATACCTATAAATTTACTACAAATGCTATAAAACAAAAACAAATTACAAACTAGGTTGAATGAAAACTAAAACATATGCAAACCTAAAATAAGAAAAAAAAACGTTCCCGGGCTTGTTCACCACTTATATTTTCCTATGCCACTTTCATCACCACCACTATGACGAAAGCATCGAAGCGGCCAGTTTCACATGTCACCGCATCACGCGAACGAGTTTATGCGAACGATAAACATCACTATCTTAGATACTATGATAATTATTATTACTCATCGTATAAACGATGAATTCAGGATGCTAAAGGCGCATTCACAGTTATGTCGTGTGTCGTGTCGTGCGAGGGCTTGGTTATTATATGGTTACGGCTGGTCACCAATATGGTTTAAAAGTTGTGGAGTATTCAATTCTTGGTATACTCGGTTGCAACTTGGTTATTACAAAAAAGTAATATAGGTACATATTTATAATAATATATGCAACTGCCAACTGACGATAGTGACATTTTCAAATCGTCAAGACAGCCCTGGATATATTTATACTGTATACTGTATACTGTATAGTGTACACTATACATACGATCACTATAATACCGAAGTTCAAATGTCCAAACACAACCCATCCGTGTCAACATGGACACCGGCCACGAAATACAAAATGAAAAACAAAACGTACACGTCATACACAGCATATAAATTGCACGATATATATTATAGTACTGTGGCATATTATAATTGTATAATATCAATATTATAAATTAAAAAATACATATAATAACATTAAAATATAAAATATACCTATATATTTATAACAAATCCTATAGATAAAAAAAAAAATATACAATCGTAATTTACAAAACTTGGTAGGATAAAAATAAAAACATATTATACAACCCTTAAATAAGAAAAAAAACCTTCCCCAGTTTCATCACCACTTATATATTATAGGTACTGATGCCACTTTCATCGCCAACAATAGGACGAAAGCAGCGGAGCGACCAGTTTAACATGTCACCACTTATCGCATCACGCGAACAAGTTTGTGCGAACGATAAACATGACTATCTAAGATACTATGATAGGTAATTATTATTCATCGTAGAAACGATGAACTCCAGATTTTAATTCCTGAATACCGTTTTCAGAAGAAGAAAATATAAAATACAAATTAATATTAATAATAATAAGAGCAATATATTATAAAATATAATTAAAAAAATATTATCAGGGCTTGCAAACGTTATAATAATTAATAACATTTATATCATGCAAATAATCTAAGAATTGAATATAATATATTTCGTATCTGGATCATTACCTACCCGCATTAGTTATTATTTTTAAATTTAATAGGAATCAACACTATTTTAAATAACGATAAACGTAAAACAAAACGTTTTAATTAAATTTAACATAAAACGGAATTTTTTTTACAAATGCAAGCCCTCATTATTATACGATCTCTATATAATACATAATATCGCATACGCCGCCGCGCAGTTTCAATTCCCGCAATAAATTTATATACAATCTATACATTTTATATACATGGTTTTACTCGTCTTGGTAGTCTTCACCACCGTTATTACCAGTGCATCGTATATTATCACAGATTTTAGGACGTTAATGTGTTAATTATGAAATTATCTGCGCATTATTATAAAAACTGTATTACAATAATGTCAGGAGAAGCAGTAGTAGGCATAACTATGTTGTCAACATCGTTATGACATAATGTAAGTAAGATGGGTATGTAAGGTAGTAGGTAGTTTGACAGCTCATCGCGGGTATAAAGCGCACCATGCGACAATGGGCGTTACGTTTTCCAGACTGGCACTTCCGGCCACGATGAAGGTGTCCCCGGAGGCTGTGGAGACTTGTTCTGTCGTGTAGTTGGGGGGCGGTGGCAGGGTTGGCTCGAATGTCCTCACCCTCAGCCGACGCAACAGTACTATCCGCGAATGACGCAGGTTTTTCAGTCCGTTCATCAGACTGCAATTCTGGACCAGTCTGATGGTGACCTCCATAGGACTTCTGCCTTCCAGCCGTTAGGAACCACCGCTGGTCGTTTGGTTCAATTGCCGCTGCAGGTGGTACAGTTGTTGTAGCCGCAGGTGGAATAGTTGTTGTTGCCGCTGGTGGTATAGATGTCGTTGCAGATGCATGAGCCTCCGCAATTGTTCAGCTCGGTCCAGCACAACCAGCACATCCAGCTCGTAGTGGTGATAAAAGTAAACCACGGAATGCTGCGGAAAAAAGGGCAAGAGGAAAGTGTTTAAACACAATTTAACTGTTAAACACTGTTTAAGACTTGAAATTTGTACAGACTCGATGGTCTGCGATTAATGAAACTCGTCAGTACTGCATAATATATAAATAAATAATTATTAGATCAAGGGCACCAACCATCAGAAAAAATGTGTAAGACCGTGGAAATGAGTTATAACTTGCCGGTTGACCGTCCGTACATATGTATACTATAATTGGTAAATAAATATACGGGACGTCGACATAGTCATAACAAAATATACATGCACGGCGCACTATACCTCTTTAACCTCAGACCATCGACTATATACAATTTTTTTAAATACATTTTTCAAGAAAGTATGAAATAACGCGCGAGATGATACGAACACGTAACCATTGAATCGGAGACACGGCATCACAATATTATATTCAAATTCATTTTTATAACAAGTTTTGTTGGGAAAAAAAAGAAATTGGTTTGTACACGGTAAAATTTTTTTGAGTAAGTGGTAAAACCGATTTTGAGTGTGCAAACTCTCTGTAATTTTAAAATAGGTAAATATTTTGTGTAAGGCGAGAAGTCGTGGTCAAAAAATGTGAAACGTTAACGCTATACTGTAAATATTTTTGTGTGAGTGGTAAATAAGTGGACAACGAGTGTGAAATCTCCTCGTGATTTGTGTTACGGTAAAATCAGTGTGTTCCAGCGGGAACGTTGTGAAATTACCACGGTAAAAAAAAAGAAAACTTTACTGTGAACATGCAAATGTATACTACTGACGGGCGGTTAGTAACACGTGTGTGTGTGTGTGTGCGGCAAGGTTTTTGCGCACTACGAACTCTGGTAGTCACCCATCCCAGGACTAGTGGCAGCAGCCGTTGCTTACTCTCAATCAAGTTACTTGATTGATTTCAGCCACTGCACCGCGCCAAGCCACCAACTTAATATTATTTACACATCGACGAAGGCATTCATCCCGTTCGCTGTCGCCGTTCCAGCGAGGGACCAATTACCACCAGTAGCTGTCGCCGTCATGTCATAATATTATAAAATTCGTCACTAATCGTACTCAGTGGCTACCTCAGGTAACCTCTCCCGCTCCCCTTCAATATATGTATAATACGCGAGTCATTGCCGACGACCGCAATAATCGTAGGATCGGTAACGGCGCAGACATTATATTGTATATACTATTATCCGATTCCATCGTGAACAATAGCAAAAATTACAATAAAAAAATCCATTACCTGAATAAATAACCAAGAACAAATGAGAGCCAGTTTGCTAAATTGACCGTTGAACCGAAAATGGTAAGCGTAAAACGATAAGTGGTAAAGATAGAAAAACCTGGAACAGAAACATGATTGATTTAAAAATACAAACTCAGAAGGAGTAAAACTTCCTTATAACGGAATCACTCGGTACCAACTGATTTTTCTTTTATAAAGGAGTTTCCATTTTAGAGACTAAAATATACGGGACCCATAGGCTATAGGTAATTCGGGACTATTGTTATTTTCCGTTATGAAGAGGTTTTACAGTATACAATATACTTCGGTACGTACACACAATATTAGTATACATATTACAATATATATATATATAAATACACAGGGTGTATCGCTGTGTTAGCTCTATCCACCACCGCCCTAAATTTTAAAAAGTCAACGGAATCCCCGTATAGAGTCGTGCTTGCATTCATCGTCCCGCAATGGACCCTTTTTCTTCCTTCCTGAGGAAAAAAGGAGGAACGCTTCCTCCTTTTTTTTCTGTACCTCTTATCAAACTGTGATGCATTCGCGTTCGAAACAACTTTCTCGTGTAATTCCTTAGCAAATACCCCCACCCCTGTCTCTGCAGTTGGCAGTACCATCCACCAATCTGCCACCCCCTGACTAGGAACCCTCGCAGTAGGGTATATATTTTACGACGACAATATAAAAAAAGCTGGTATTTTGGTATTATTGGTACTCACCTTAGCCAATGCTTTTTCGTGATCGGAGAATGACTTATATTCGTGACGTATTGATCAGCTAAGCAAACGATCGATATGACGTATAATGCCGTGGTTCCGTCGTTGAAAATTTCTGACATTATGGCCTTCAAGCCTGTCAGGAATTCAAATAATAATATTTATTATAGTAACAGTAAATTAATAAACAGAACGTATATCGTCATCGGAAATCAAAATCCCTTATATACACAACATTACGACAACCAACTCGTTATCCCAACTATTCACGTTATTATCATTGCCGCACACACACTGCAGGATACAACACAATGTTATCGTGTTGGCAAAGTCCTTAACTGTTAATGCATAAAATTATTTTTTTTTTTTGGGGGGGGGGGGGGGGGTCAGTGAACTCCGATGACGTGTACGCCGTTTGACAGGGTTTTAAATGTTTTAATAATAATAATATTTGGGTGCGATGAAAAATCGCAATGACGGATTATGACTATTATTATTAACGTAATTTGTTTTACCGGGCCGAGTCAGAGCGACCATCAAAAGTACCATCGCCAGGGAAGGGACCGAGCGGTGTACAGGTCGTTGCCGAAAAAACACTAAATAAAATAAACAGCGATACATAAAAAAAATTTAGGTAAAGAATTTTTTAAAAACGATTATTATTTATATATTTATTTAACATCATATTAATAATATAGATTACCTATGAAAAGCAATATCTGTTGTTGTAAATACCTCATGGCCTTTGAAATCAATAGAGTCTGAAAGCAAAAAAAATAAACCATTTAATTTCAATACAATATAGTACGGTGTGTTCACGGAACACTTTATCACTCATTACCCTGTAAATATTTTTCAATTTTGTTTGTGGGACATTCAACTAGATTATTAGTTTAATAAGAAATGATTACTAATCGGTCTTTTCCAAACAGGGGCGGATCCAAAAATGTATCAAGAGGGGGGGGGGGTAATAAAAATGTATCCAACAAATACTATTCATAGTTAATAACATACTTTTTAATATCATTATTTTGAATTTATTCTTACAAACTTGTACCCAGACTAGAGTTTTCGGGTCATCAAGCAGATTTCCGTCATCTCTATGACCTCTAAATAGTATGTTTTGTTTTATTCCTTAAGGTACTTGTTTTAACCTATGATCACTATATCATGATATAGTATTTTCATGTCTTATAAGTGCTCCATCTTTTCCAAAAGTTTAGAAAAGGAAACAAGAGGATATTTTACTAAATAGCCTGCTTAGCTATAAATTACGTACTAAAAGATGGTGTAGTTGTGATCATTATTTTATAATTTTTAATCTTGGGTGGTGCTTAAATCACATCACCCCAGCCCCACCCATTATTTTTTGTTAATAACGGGTAAACCGAGATCGTACAAGTTTTGAAAATTATCATAAAAATTCATACAAATTACGTACTAAATAATGGTAAATTAAATTTTCAAAAATTCCAAATGAGTGGGCCGGGGTGATGTACGTATTATAATCGTTATAACGATATGTAACGCTGAAAAGAACTAGTATTTCTCACAAGTAACAATGTAATATTTTTTTATAAAATAAGCTCAATGGGGGGGG
>NC_042493.1:120770551-120777427 GCF_005508785.2 Acyrthosiphon pisum
GTGTTACTCATTCTATTTACCCCCCCCCTTGGATCCACCACTGTTCCAAAAGTTCATGTTTTTATAATTATTTGTATTATGGACGGATACAAACGAAATTAATAAGTACAATAAAAAAAATTTAATTTCATATTTTTTTTAAAAAATTATACCTAGCTCTAATTCCGCTAATTTTGGGTTTAGAATAAGAGTTGATAGATCAAAATAACTTGGAAAAAATCGACCAACTCAAAAATAATATCGAAAACAGAAGTTACTATTAAAAAAAATAAAGTTGTATTGGGCATGCGCAAAAGACACGAGTTAAAAAAAATGTAAGTTAGGTATAGGATTTTATGATCCATTAGTCTTGTTGAATGCCCCACAAACAAAATAGAAAAATGTTTACAGGGTAATGAGTGATTAAGTGTTCCTTGTTTCCATGCACACACTGTATATATTATATAGGTATATACATAGGTACCAAGTCATGTTCATTGTACAGGCATCAAACATTTAATGTGGCTAGAAAAACGGTTTATGATTGTAAAACATGAGATTACACACGATTTTTAATTCTAAAGTTATGTATTTTTTAATCGATAATTTCTTTGGGTAATCGATGATAGAAAAAATGTTTGAATAATCCTTTGACGTTATTTTTATTTATATTAAATGTACCCATTAGTTAACATGTTATCATCTGATTTAAAGATAACTTTTTCAATGCCAGTAGGCAGCATCATAAATAATATTTTGTAATTAATCGATAAACGCGCAAATGCTTTTGAAGGGAACAACAATCGAAAAAATAATTTATATTAAAAATAAAGTAATACAATATAATATAGATATGTATATATATATTGGAATAAACTTAAATACCAAAACTCAAAAATAAAACGGTTGTTTGCTTTTGCTATTAGCGATTTGTCTAGAATTATAAATTATGAAAAATATGATAGGTACTTACATATAAATGAATTTATATGCATTAAAAAACTAACTATATTAATGTGTCGAAGTCTTTGACAAATATTTCACTATAAATGCAATCAATTGTGTTTGTTTTGCTTATAATTCTTTGGGAAAATGTTTTAAAACCTTTATCTGTGGTATCTAAAATGTTGCAGTGCTCACAAACCAGTATCCACCAAGCCAGTGAGTTTTTGCAAAGTGGTATTAACTCAATTAAAAACATGTGGCATGATAATTGATAGAATTTGCAAAAAAATTTGTCTAAAATGGTAAATACAACCTCAGAAAGAAAATAAACGAAAAATGTATTAGAAAAAATGTTTGGTGAATTATTTTTACAGAGGAAAAATGTTATGTTTCAATAGTTTTACCACTAGTTGATACAGATTTAGTTTAACTCGAAATTAAAATTTCTAAAATAAATTGTCTTTATTTATTTCTTAGATTTTTTTGTTTCACTTATGAGGAACCTTTTATAAAATGGCATGCCTTAGCTGTAAATATTAAACATTTTATAAATTCGTAACTACAAAATAATTACAACATTTTTTCAAATTATGTCAAAATTTGAACTTCAAACGCCTATATAAATAGAAAGCATGCACGAGTTTTTTCAAAATATTTTAAATTGCTAAAAGAACAACTTACGAGGAAGCATGTATTATATTTTCAAGCTTTATGACTGTGAATATTTTTTTTATTAATTTAATGATGTATTGAAAAATTAAATAAACGCGCTTATATAAATATCTGGTGAAATAGTTTTTCAAGAAACTATGGGTCTATTTACTTAAAAATTACAACAAATGTTCAGTAAACATTAAGTTTTTTCACCGTTTATTTAAAAAAGTACCTATAAATTGCAAGGTAATTTTGTACTTTTGAGTAACAACTAGATTAACTTTACTACCACAACACCCTTTCAGTCTTGTAAAGAATACTTTTATTTTGTATTCGGAATACAAATTCGATTAAATGAGAATTAAGCTATTCAGAACACGTGTTCAAATAGTTCTTAAAAAATATATTCAGAATATATATTCGAATACTATTAGAATAGGTACTTTTTTCACAACTAGTTTTTTTCAGTTTTTGAATGGTTGGTAATTAACATTTATTAATTAATAATCAAAAATACATCGTAATCATAAGTTATTTATACATTTTGACCAAATATGATTCGGCCGATACGGGCCATACAGGATACAACACATTGGTGCTAAAATAATCATATCATGGGTCAATATTATATTTCGTTCAAAGAATAAAATTAATGTTCATGATTTATAATATGTCTTATCATAAATTTAAAACTATTTTTCTGGATCGGAAAAAATTATTTTTTTGAATGAATAAAAAATACTAATAAAATTATTCAGAATACGTATTCAAATGCTTTTATTCGAATACTTTACAAGACTGCCCCCTTTCTTGTTGCTATACTCCTCGTTGTATAATAATGTTGCTGACAACCGTACCCATTCGTGTAAGGCACTGTTTAAAATAAGAGTTCTTTTGTTATACATAATAAACAATTATTTTATACTCACAAATACGACCATTATTAACAATGATGTAATATATGAAGTTCTAGGCTTTGACATTCTATCAAATCTTTTATATTCCTCAGAAATTACATTTCTGAAATATTAAACAATAGTTATTATCTATGTGATAGTTATAAATTAAAACTATTTATAACAAACCTCTTTGAGAGTAAGTCTTTACCTAAAAAATCCTTTATTTTGTTCATTTTCAGCCAATGATTTGACAGAGGACAATAGTAATTCATCGTAGCCAAAGAAATACTCCAAGAAAAACTGAATCACTGAATCCCGATAACACTTGTTCCGAGTAGGGTCTAGGGCTACTAGCATTATAGGAATGCTTGACCGATTTCTGGCGCTGGGAGACAAATGTAAGAACCTGTGCTCCAATGAATATTCAACAATGTAATCCGAATTAAGTATTGCTAAAAAATAATGGGTAAAAATAATTTATGTGTTTTCATTGATAAATCCCATATCACAGCTCATATGATATAAATACCTTCACGGTCGTAACTTAAAGTATTAATTAATTTATCTATACTCAAAACAATTATGAATTTAAAAACAATTTCATCACAAAGCTAAATTAACTTCATTGTTCGGTCCCTGATACAAATCGTTTATAAAATTAATATAATTTAATCAAAAAAATAATATTAAATGTCCTATACTGATACAGTTATACCCAATAATACAACTATTTGTACACATATAAATTTAATATGCTCATACATATCACGAAAAAAATATACACAATATTATATGACATTTATAATAATAATTATTATTATTAACATTAAATTATTATATAATTGATATGGTACATGAATAATGAATATGTAAGAAAGGACTTACAAAACGTATTGACGTTTTGAAACGTAAATTGGAGTTGCTAGTTCGGATAATAACCGTATGACGAAGGTATCAAAAATCGAGGTTCTACTATAAATAATTTATAGTACAATATTATATTTAAATATATAATATATAAGTATTAATTTATGATAGTATATAGGTAATTTATTGTCATCATTAATTTAAATTTACCAACAAATCAAGTGTAATAATATGATTTTAATGATAATATAAAGTATAAAAAAATCAGATGTAAATTGTATTTATTCGCTTTTTTTACTAACATTAATTTAACCATAAACTGCTAAAAACATTTGACCACTTTATGGCACCGACAAAAATATGTACTATGTAATTCTTTTTTTACGTTTACGCAGAATACATTTTACCTTCAAAGTTTGTGTAATCTGTAAATGATAAGTAGTTGAATAAGTTAATGTTAGTTTCTCCAGATTTATTTTCAACTAACTCTTCTGTTGATTGTTCAATATCGACATCTCCTTTTTTCCTAAAAAAGAATATTTTATCATAAGACAATTTAAAATACGTTTTATACAATACTTAATATTAATATTAATCAATAAATGTACCAATATGCGTATATAATCTACTTATCACTTATAATATTATCCAATATTTAAAATTGATTAATTAAGTCCTACTTACATTATTTCTTTTTGTGCTTAAAACGTAAAAATCTTATAGGTAATTTATAATATTTAATTAAGATGAAACAAAAAATAATTGAAAGACCATGTAATAAATAATTTCTAAACTAAAACCACTACTAAAATAAGAAGTAAAAAAAACTAAGCAATGATCGTTAGTTATCAAAAAACATGAACAAACCCCATCAATTAATTAATTTTAATACTGACAGGTACCTAATAATAAACATTTTAGGTTTAGAATCTTTATGCCATTTGTACAGCCTAAAACTTTCAAAAACAATATGAAAAAAAGCGGGTATGTAGATGTCGCTCTGCTGTACAGTAGGTTACAAGTGGGTCAATGTATAATGAAGTGTATTAAACTTGAATTCAATGATATAATATCATTGAATAAGAAAAACGATTCTGAGCGGTGACGGTTTGTCAGTGTGGATATTTTATATTTTATATTTTTTGTTATTGCTTATTATTAATACGGTAGTCGTTAGCCGGTTCATCGAATTAATATTATAAAATTCTTAGATATAAAAGTTGAACATTTTATACATTTTTAACACCGAAATCATTTTTAATTTTAAATTTCATAAATGTTGTCAAAAATCAAACTTAAAATACTTATAAAAAAAATTGTGCCTATGTATTTTTAAAAATATTCAACTGCTATTTAAGCAATATACCAAGAGTCTTGTATTAAATATGGACGCTTTTTGGCCCAAAAAATAATTTATTATAGCCTGTAAGTTGAATTAATATTATAATATTATTATTTTTTATTCGTTTCTATGGTAATAAACAAAGGGTTAGAAAATAAAATCCCACTTTTAGCGGTTTTTCGTAATTATTCGGTTTTTTCCCGTAGCATTAAATAACTATAGAGAAAATCGAAAAAATATATTTTCTAAAAAAAGGTACTATTTGTTGAAATTGTAGCATTTCTTCTTGCAGAAATTTTGTATATAGGATAAAAATAAAAATAAGAGATATTCTAAGAAAAAGTATTCACAGAATATATTAAAACAAACAAAATAGTTGATTTTCCACCGTTATATTCATATCATATTCACTAAATATAATATAACATTTTAAACTATAAAAACCTACCTATAAAAAAAAATACCCACAATAGATTCAGAGATTCAGTTTAAGGATATATTTAAATTAATTATGATAACAAAAAAAAAATGTATTGTAAATGAAAAGTTAGTTTATGATATTTAAAAATAAATAAATAAAAGAAAAATAAATTTCAATAGTTTAAAACCCTTATTGAGGGCCGGTGACAAATTACTGTTTTTATACAACCCGCCCTTATAAACATAATATACCTACTCAACAGAGTTTGATAAAATATGAATTTTGAAAACAAATATTTAATACTTGGGGATCTGTTCTAAAAAATTGAATATCCCATCAATATTATATTTTTTTTTTTCAATTAGTAGGAATATTGTCAGAGGATTAACAAATTAAGTAGGTATTAAATAAATTAATTACATTTTAAGAACAATAAAACAAATTAATTTTATAGTTAATAATAATTGTGTACTTACTCAGGACTATTAGTTTTAGTGAAATGGTTGAACATTGTTACATTTTCTTCACTCATATCCATACGTTTTAATTTGTATTCACGTTCATAAGATTTTTGTAACAACTCGTTCATCGTGCCTGTTTGTTCTGGATGGCTGTGTTGAGAATTTCGAATAATTTCCACTCGAAGTATACCATCTCTAGGCCATATGTCTTTCACATGGTCCAAGCAACTAGCTGGTATTCGTGTAAAATTTATGTGTACATACACCAGTATAAAAAATGATGAAAAAGCCTAAAATCAAAAAACACGAATTGTAAACATCAGCATTTAATATAAAGTAAAAGTTTACCTGTAATAAAAGTACAACTTCTATAACCCTCCTCAGAGAGTTCGGGAATGTTCTTGCGTACTTAAAGGTGGCATTGAAGATCATAACCCACAACAGGGTTTCCAATAAATGAAGCTGCTGGTTATTGTTATTATTGTTGTTGGTGTTGTTGTTGTTGTTATTGCCACCTGTAATTATTTCCAAGACGTTAGGTGGCAAATCCGCCTCTTCTCTATGATCGTGATCGTTGGTGGGCATGGTTAAGTCGTTATAACACTGTTATAGAATATCTATGGGTGTGCTCGAGACGAGGATTGCGGCGACGAGTGAATCGGCTGGGCGGCGGAGTGTATTACTTGGATGACTTGCGACTACAGTCTGTGGTCAAGGTTAGACGAGTGATAAAAGGAAACAACGACGACAATCGAATGACGAACAGGTTCACCTTGAAAATGCATAGTCGTGCTGGTTATCGCCAGGTGCAGCTGCGCGCGAACTACCGTACGCTATTAACGAAAGTCGTTGGAAGAGGGAGAGCTGTGACCAAGCATGTCGGGTCATCGGTACGTCACCTCGGACGCGGAGCTACACTAGGTGGTGTAGCCAACTGTGGCAGGGCCACCGACTCTGTCCGCCACAATAATAATGATGAATAAATAATTATTCTCAAATAATGACCGTTTTGGTGGGCGACAAGTTTATTCCAACATTGCCTAACATGAACTGTCTGCGTTCTCTTGCACACACTCCTAGGCACTGGACTAACCCAGACAGAATTTTTTTGTTTAATAATATTATTATAACATTATAATAACGAATAATATTAGTATTACGTTATTATAATACTATTATAATTACAAAATGCTGTTTGGGAATACATGGAATGCGTACTATGGATAGACCTATAAACTAATGGACAGCGCATACCATTCCCCCCCTGCCATCGATGCCAGGTGATCATATAATTCATATAACTGAGAC
>NC_042493.1:120777784-120800957 GCF_005508785.2 Acyrthosiphon pisum
GCGCTGTCCATTAGTTTATAGGTCTATCCATAATACGCAAAACGGCTCTAAAAGTTGTGATATCGTTTTATAGCTAAGTCTATGAACTATAGATATCAATTATGTTATAAAAACGGCTGCTAAATAATTGAACTTAGATAAAATAAATAAATAAAATAATTAAAATGTAAAAACATTAATTAGAGCAAAAGTTATTTCATCGTCAGGTCCTGTTACACTCTGTACACATCAACTATATAAATGCTATTTTTAATTATTTTTATATGGCACTTACATTTTAGATTCTGAGCGTAGCGATGAATGTATTGACTTTACAATGATGTGTGATTTTTTTTGATTTTTGATTTTTTTTAATTTTTTAATTTTTGGGTCTGTCATCATATTCTTTTAGAAAAGTAAAAATGCTTAGATTTTCGTCAACATCTTTCTGATAGGAAAGTCTAGTTGGTACTTTGACAGGTTAAGAGTGAAAACTTCCTAGTAGTTTTCAGAAGTGCCAAGAAAAACAAAAGAAAAATTAAGGAAAAACAGGAATTTTTACGCAGAATCTGTTTTCATCTTAAACAAATGACCGTAGGTATATGAAAATTGGACTGTATGTTTATATTAGAATTTTTAGTGGCGAACTTCCAGGGGACACTGATACTGATATATATATATATATATAGACAGTGATATATACATATATAATTATTTATATAATTTTATGAAAATAAAAATAATACTTTTGAAAAATAAATTATTTTTAGGCCCCTCACCAGAAAAATTTTGAAAATTCGCCACTGAGCATTTTCTATACACCATAATATTTTACAAATATTTTGACTTATTTTGAGCAGTTTGCGGACATTTTCAGTTTCAGTTTTAGTTTTTTTCTTCTATAAATATCAATAAAATCTTATTTGTTGGTTCAAAAAGCTTGAAAATGTAATAGAAGGATCTTAGCATATAGTTTCAAAGGCGGATTAAAAAAAAATTTAAAAGCATTTAAAGTTCAAATATTGTCATAACACGTAAAAATGACGAAAATTTGTAAATCATTTTAAGTTAAAAATTCAGAAAAAATTTTATTTTTAAATCCAAGATTTGAAAATGTTATACATTATCCCTCATAAGTTTGTCTACCTATATCAGAAAAAATATTGTCTACAAGAAAGTCAAACTAAATTTTAATGAGCGCTTGAAATTCATAGTTTTACAACATTTGATATTCACTAGATTTCTCATGTAACGAATTTCTTATTTTATTGTAATTAAAAAACGAATGAATGTAGATACTTGAAAATTTCACTGAATGTCTATATTAAAATTTTCTATACACCATACAATTTTGGAAATAATTTATCTCTTTTTGAGCTGTTTACAGACATTGTCAGTTTTCAATTATTTTAGTTTTTTTTTCTATAAATATCAATACAATATTATTTGTTGGGTAAAAAAGCGTGACAATTTAATGCATAGCTCCTGATATATTGTCACAATAGAAGTTCAAACATATTAAAATTGCATAGGCCAATTTTTTTTATAAGCATTTAAAGATCGAATATTGAAAAAATTTATCAAAATTAAAATTGAATAATTATTTTGTAGTTAAAAATGTATAAAATGTTCAACTTTTATATCTAAGGATTGAACATTTAAAAGAAAGTTTCAGATAAATAGGTTTTATATAAATTACTTTATTCACAATAATATCATTAAATATAGTTAGTAATATCATAAGCTGAGTTAACATTTTCGCTCATAATCGTGTTTTTATACAATGAAATTTATTATATCATTGAGTTCAAATTTAACACCATCCATTACAGTGACCCACTAGCCGAATTTTTAATCATTAATTATGATTAATGATATTAGATTATTTTCGTTTTTAGTTTATTAATTTTGTTTATATTAGATTCTGAGTGGAGTGATGAATATAGTGATTTCACAATGATGTGTTTTTTTTTTATTTCACCAAAAAATGTAAAAATGTAATACAAGGCTCCTGATATATTATTACAATGGCAGTTGAAAAATATTAAAAATACATAGGCACCACTTTTTTTTTATAAGCATTTAAAGATTGAATTTTGACAAAATTAATCAAATTTAAAATTGAATAATTATTTTATAGTTAAAAATTTATAAAATATTCAACTTTTATATCTAATGATTGAAAATGTAAAAAAAGATTCCACGTAAGTAGTTAATTCTGTTACCAAAAAATCTAAAAAATACATAAGCACAGTTTATTTTTATAGTCGTTTTAAGTTCAAATTTGAACGAAATTACATATTAAAAAACCTAGAATAACTATTTTAGTTATTTCGTTGTGATTGTATAATATTATTTGTGGGTACTTGTAACTTCTGAAGTATACTATTATATATCTATGATAGTAGGTATCACGGTTTGTTGTTGATGTATAACGCGTTATAAGTACCAATGGATATTATGATATGATTAATTTAGAATTTATTATAGGTCAATTTTTTTTTAATACCATAGATAAGGATATAATATATAATATGTCTTATATCTATACTGACATACAGTATCTACTCAAAATCGTTTTTCTTATACAATGATATTATATCATTGAATTCAAATTTAATACCATCAAATTTACAGTGACCCACTTGTAACCTACTGTACAGCAGAGTGACATCCATTTGCCCACCTTTTTTTTTATGTCAGTCTACTCGATATGTAGTCGAAGTAATGTTTCAATTTTCAACTTCAGTATCCTTTCAGGTGGGAAAGTAAATCTAGTCGGTACTTTTGAGAGGAAAATATTTTAATGTTCCCAGTAGTTTTCTAAGGCGCATTTTAAAACAAAAAAAAAATAAGAAAAAACGGGAATTTTTCCGCAAACTCCGTTTTTGACAAAATCGATTTTGGTTTCTGGTGTGAGTCTAAAACAAATGACCGTAGTTACATGCAATTTTTGCAGGTTATTTATATTAGAATTGTCTATACATGATAATAATACATGGCTCTTAATATATTGTTACAATGACGGTAGGGAAATATCAAAAATACATAGTCACAATTTTTTTTGACCTTCTGTTATAAGCAAAATCTAACAAGTGGTTGATAAAATATTTATCCCAAATTATTGCAATAAATTCAATAAGTGCAACTATGTTATAAGCTTTTGTATGTTCCAAAACAATTCCATTTAAAATATGAACAGATGACTCAGAATAACTATTTGTTTGATTATTTCTTGTTATAAGACTATTACTATTTCTTTAAAACATTAACCACTGATTGTTTCTTTTTAAATTTTAATGCAAACGATCTTTAGGTTTTGGATTAATTTCTAATTTATTTATGTTATTTATAGAATCTTGAAACTCTTTATCAGTCTTAGAATACACTACCTGTAAAACACAATAGTATATTGTATATATTTTTCTAATAAGTTCAGCGTAAGCCATTTAAAGTAATTATCTATTTAAGATGCTTCATCAAAATATGTTGCCTCTGTGTAGGTAGTACATTGCTTCCAGTTGACAAAAACTAACTCCATTCTGAGGTCATGAAATTAAATAGACAATGTAATTGAGTTGTAAGGGGCCAAACATCTTTAGAATTTTTTTTTTCAGTAACAGAATCGTCAGTCATAATTATCTTTGAGTAGGTACTAAACGCAAATTAAAATTACAAAGTGTTTATTAAGATCAATACTCCTGCGAAAATTTAACACAAGGCTCCATATATATTGTTACAATGGTAATTGAAAAATATTAAAAATATATATGCACAATTTTTTTTTTAAAATCATCCAAAGTTCGATTTTTGACAAAACTCATCAAATTTAAAATTTAATGATTATTTTGTAGTTAAACATTTATAAATATTCAACTTTTATAGCTAAGGTTTGAAAGTTTAAAACAAGGTTCTGAATAGTTTATATATAAATTACTTTGTTCACAATAATATCATCAAATATCCTTAGTAATATCAGAGGCCATAATTTTAAAAGAAATATCTGAAATGGATGGTTCGTTTGATTTCACAAATAATGACGTAAAACGGCTAAGAAAAAAACATTTATGACGCTCGTAAAAAGTGCTTCCAATAATTTTTTATAAGCATTTAGAGTTCAAAATTTGACAAAATTTATCAAATTTAAAATTTAATAATTATTTTGTAGTTAAAAACTTATAAAATGTTCAACTTAGATATATAGCTGAGGATTAAAAATTTAAAACAAGATATCACGTAAATAGGTTAGTATATAAATTACTTTATTCACAATAATATCATCAAATATACTTAGTAATATCATAGGCTCATACATACTTTTGAATCATAAGCATGTAGTGCACTTGTTGTTAACTCAATAAACGATCCGTTAATTTAATATCCTTAAAAAAAAAAATTGGCAACAGTAGACCAAAATAATTGTGTTATAGCAAGTTAAGAACAAAAGTGCAATCATAAGTTGAAGGTCAGACTTAGTTTCAAAGTTATAAGTGTTATCACCATTCGAAGTCCGGGAGCTGGTGTATTCCCACCAGTTTGGTTTTTTTTTTTATTAAATTACTTTATTAACAATAAAATAAAAAGTAAATATGATAGGTAATTTCTGATTCCACCAAATTGTTAATGATGAAAAAACTAACATTTACAAGAAAAAAAAAATTCAAAAATGTTCCACTGATAAAAAATATTAAAATATGCTGATTTACATTATCATTAATATTGAACAAATTATTATATTAGTAATAAATTGAATGCAAATAGGATTAATTAATCACCTTTTATTCATAAAAAAACTGTTCTTCTAACATTAAAAAAATGCATTAGCAATGGAAAATAAATTAAACTGTTTATCATTACATGAATAAACATTACAATAATAGATATTTAACTAAAATAGTAAATGCAAACTTGCTAGGTATCGGAAACTAACTAAAATCTTGTAATTTAAATATATTAAATCATTTTTATTCATTTTTACATTTCTATTTTTTTTTTTTTATTGGTTAAGCATCAACTACATAGGTTATTAGCTTACATGTGTTAATTTCTACATTATATGTTATTGTACAATTCTATTTTTTTAAAGTATAAAATTACGCTATGAAAGTTTGAAAATGGCCCAATTGCTTCGTACAGGTTGTCTGGGATGTTGAACTCTTTTCTAGCTTCATTGAAGTTTGGGCAGTGGATGATGATATGTTTGATGGAGTAGTTTGTATTGCATTTCTATTTTATATAACACACTATAACCTAATTCTCAAGACCAAATTATTTTTTGCGATCAGACTTAGACTTAAACAAAATAATGATTTAAACTCTCATAAAACTATATGGGTAGGTACTATAGTTTTCTTATAAAAAAAAATGTACATATCACATAAAATATTATATTAGGTATATATATTTCAAAAATAGTGACCTATCAAATTATATCATAATATTTTGTTTCTTCTAATAGCTTAGAAAAAAAAGCATTAATATTATTTTCATAAATTATGAAATTTTTAAATATCAGTAGGTAAGATAACATCAAACCTAATGTGATAAAAAAATAATAATATGCTGATAAAATGACTTACAGTTGGGAGATGAGAGGACCAGAAAAAAATGTGTAAAATATGATTAAATATGATATATATAGTTTTTTTTCCTGCATATTATATTGTATACATAAATTATTTTATGGAATGTTTTTTTTAAAATCTTTATTAAAATACTAAAATAATTTATAATATGAGTTAATGATAATATTATGTTGGTCAAAATGACAATTCAATAATAAATTGTGAATTTATTTATAATGTAAGTACCTATATACCACTTCTATATTAAATGATTCATTTTTAAACATTAGATATAAGCACTGAAATACTTAAATTTTAAGATTTTAGATCTTTATCCATAGGTATCCACATAATAATCAAAAAATATCACTTATAATAGTTTTAAACAAAAAGTTAGTGCCTAATTCATTATATTTCCTATTCACATAACTATTTCAGGCAATAGTATTAATTATAATTTACTACGTAAAAAGAAATACTAATTCTTGACTTGGATTTTGATTGTAGGTATTTGTAAATATTAAATATGTTTAGGTGTATATGATCAGAATAGGTGAATATTGATAGACATCAACCAACAGTATGTGTTGACCTACACCAAAAATTGTAATAAATGCAATCAATAAGGTTCAGATTTAAAGGCAGTATAATCAGTAAAAAAAAGCATTTAAAATGTTAAAAAAGGCAAAAAGAAAAAAGCATATAATTTATATAAAAAAATATGGTTAGTTGAAAATTTCAGTACAAATATTTCTACGATATATTAAAATGCATTATGTCTTCATCTTTAATAATTTATGATTATTTTCTTTTTCATACATATTTTCTATTATTGTTTATATAACGATGTATCATATGTCTATGTTATATGTATTATTAAGGGATTGTTTTAATTATATTTTTCACTTTAAATAAATATGAAAATATATTTATTGACAAACTTTAATTTTATAATTATTAGGTATATAATTATATCGTTCGCCATTATTATTTTTCATCTTACACACTATCGGTCAGAAGTCTTGTTAGCAAAGTGTGATTACTGTATCTATACTGGATTAATTGGGACCACTTAATATTCCCTCTTGCACGCATACCGGCCATATTTAGAAATATTTAACCCATATTAAACACTCACACTCATTTTTGGTTTATCCAATTTTTTTTAAATATATTTATACAGTCAAAAAAACATTGAAATACTCTGTTGTACGTTGCTGTACTTGCTGTCAAGTATGTGACTATACTTAGCCTGCTCTGTCAACTAAGAGAGATTTGTCCTATAGAACTGGTTTATTATTTTTTCCTCGAACATATCAGTTTAACAAGTATTGAATGTCATGTAATCCACTTTCTTGAGCAACTTTTTGAATTTTATTGCTTTTGGCTTTTTTGTCTTTAATTTAGTGAATTGTGATATCCAATGTTGAAAACACTGTATATGTATACTTAAATTTCAATATTTAAGAAGTCATAAGAATTAATCAGATCTTTGTTGCACTTTTAAAATATTGAATGGACTTATAACTACATTTTTCAGAATATTAATGACATTTAACTCTTTAGTCCTTACTTGAGAAATACTATATTATAATATTACAGCATATATGTCCTGTAGTGTAGCCGGGTATACATAGTTAGTCGTTGATTTATATTACACCTTGTAACACTGTTGTACATCGTATCATTATACTTATTATTATATTATAAGTATCAGATCTTATTATTATTTACATTTAACTTCTGTATATCTGTGTACAGTTCGGACAGTTAGATAATGGATCTTGTAAATAGGTTTAATGTTGATTTGTTCTGTAATAGTAACTAATAGGTAATATTGTATTTTTTATTGAATTATTAATTTATGATTATTTTATATTATTTTCTTTTTCATACATTTGTATTATTATTTATTTAATAATGTTCCATATGTCTATGATAGATGTATTACTAAGCGATCGTTGTAATTATATTTTTCACTTTAAATAAATATAAAACACAAATGAGTACTTATACAGTAGTAGTTTAGTATTTAATAGTTATAATAAGTAGTGCCCAGATTATAAACATGTGTTTATTTATTTATATATGAGTTAAAATTACATGGTAGTCAATTGTTTTTTTTTATTTAAATTAATTTTTCAATTTTTTTATTCAAGTTTATACCAAGCTTAATTTAATTTTTGTTCTTACTTTTTTAAAAAATGAATATGCTTTTTTTTACTATCATTATAAAGATAAAACCCTCGGCATCAAGGCCATTGGGAAATATATATATATATTACAAAAAGTTATGTATTAAGAGGTAACAGTTGTAGAATTAATATGCTTTTTTGTTTTTTTCAAATAATTTTATATCTGCTTTTTTTGTTATCCATAACTTATAAGTAATTATTTTGTTATTATAGAATATATGGAATCCGTATAACATTTTACATTCTAATAAAAATTAACGAAGTATCTAAAATATCTTCTTCAAACCTTAGTTTATTTATAACCACTAAAATATATAAGTTTCATAATATGTAGTTATTGTTGAATTTTTCATTATTTTTCATTATACCTATGTTTAAAGATAAGTGATTTAATTGTGTTCTTAAAATATTAAAATTTTTTTTATAAAATCCAATTTATTTTATTTAATAAAATTAAATTTAATCAATGTTTATTATTTCTATTTTCAAGGTAACCCTCCCTCTCCCAATAAATTAAATTCCAGTCAACAGCTCAGGCCTAATATCATTGAAAGTTATGATTTATTAAAATATTTCAATCAATAAATATCAATATACATGGCCATAGATTAATTAAGTATACATTGAATTTTATAATTGGTATTAGTACTGGGCCAGAGGACTTATAGCTCTAAAATACACTAGATATGCAAGCATATATGCACTTTCAACGCTAGAGCACTTTTCAATTGTTCTTTTTGATAGAGGTAGAATAACTTATTGGGAAACGTCTATTGAAATGTCTAATGTTAGCTATGAGAAGAAAAACTTTTATGAATTTCTAACTGAAAAATAATTTTAAAAATTAAAAAAAAATTATCATGGCTATAAATAGCTCAAAAAGAGTCAAAATAGTTAATGATATACTTGGTGAACATTTCAAGATTCGATGGTTATTCGGTTTGGAAATATAACAAAATATCAAAAATCAATAAATGGGAATTCTTTAAGTCCAAACGCTCATAAAAAAATTAATGTTTATACTTCCCCATCAACTTTTTCTTTTATGAAAAATTTGTGGGGAATTTCCTATTAAAACGACTACCTTAGCTCTGAAAAAATCTTTATTGAATTTCTAACTGAAGAATAGTTTGAAAGTTTTTGAAAGTTTGATGAATTTTGTTAAAATGTGATCAACCGTGAGCCAAAATTTTTTGTAAAAATCAACGCCAAAACACATTTGGGCTCAAAAAGATATTTTTACATTGTAATTGGGATAACAATTTTATATTTTATAATTTTATATAATATTATAGCAATATACACTTTAAATATTTCCCCACATCTCCTTTAGGTTGCACTTAAATTGGTTATAGTTTCTATTTTTAAGAGGTTAAATTGAATAATTTGGAAAAAAACAAAAAAAAAAAAATAAGGAAAAACGGGAAGTTTTACTCAAAACCAGCTTTTGACAAAATAATAAATTTTGTATTTTTGTTGTAATTCAAAAACGAATGCTGCATCAGAGTACCATACCAAATATAAAAATTGAATTTAAAGATATACCGTCCCTAGTTCCGTCCTGGGTTTTTCAACTGGATTTACTTACATTGTTCCGTATTATTTATTTGGTTATACCAGTTCATTACCTTTTATATTTTGCATTATTTATAAAATATTTATTTTGTAAGTAATTTTATACTTGACAAATATATAAAATGTATGACGTCATAATGACAACAATCAAATTTAACAATAGGTATTATAATATTATTTAGAATTATAGATAATATAATTTCAGTTATTGTATTATATATTTAAAATTTGCATATCAGAAAATTCTTTCACATTGCACATCTAGAGACTTTAGAGGAACCAATTTTCCAAATTTCAGGTTTGTACATTTATATAGTTTTGGAGATATAGTGATGACTGAGTGAGTGGTATTTGGATTTTATACATACTATTAGTAAATTTTAATCCATAAGATACTTGTAGTATAGATTTAAACTAATTTTAAAACTAAAGTTACATTTATTACAAAAAGATCATTATTTGTTAAAATGGACTACTTTAACCAAATGTCAACTAAAATTAAATAAAAAATATTATGGTTATTTTCCTTCAGAGTATTTTTTTTTTTATTTACCTAGTCAAAACATAGGTACCTAAATAAATAAATACCTAATATTTTTTAATTTTATGAATTTATAATTATTTAAACTAATAAAATAACACAAATATTTTTTCGGATAATATAAAACTTTAAAATGAATTCATTTGGAAATAGAAAAATAAAGAATATAAATTATAGAAGTTCATTTTAAGAGGCATATGTAAGTTAATTGTAAGTTAGTTAATTAGAACACTAAACTAATTAGTAAATATAATATAGTTAGTATTCTTATTTTGAGAAATAAATTAATAATAAAAATAAAAATAAACTTAAATTTTAAGTTTTAATCGATTAGGGGATTTTATCAGCTACAAGTACTTATTGAAGAAATAAACGAATTATTATAATATACATCAAGTTCTTAAATTTGGTTGTGGTTGTGTCATCCTCATCAGGTCTCACATATTTTCTGTACTATGTAGGTACTTAAAATTAAAAATATTATACAAATAAGTAACTTTATTATTAAACAATTGTATTACTTTATAAACAATTTTAAACTGTCATTGAAACTGAAGTTGAGCTTTTCTTTTTTAAACCATTATGGCGTTTGTGCATAGCAATTGTATGAGCTGAAGGAAATCCGTCCATTAATAGACAATATTTTGACCAAAAATTGAATGCAAATGATTCTGACGAATCAACTTTAGATGGTGAAGTATCGTTTGCAGATTTGTTTATTGAAACACCATCATGGACACCATGTTCTTTATCGTTATCCTCCAAAATGTGTCCGAACCAATAAATTACAGCTCCTGGGCCATAACGATTCCAGTAAGGAAACAATTGGCCTTGAGTAGCTTTACGTAATTGATCAGGGCCACCAAACATTGCTTTTGATTCTATCCAATTTAGCACTCGAATTTCACTGTCACTTCCTCCGACATAATTTGTTGCTGTATATTTTTGACTGTATTTGATATTGTCAACGTTATACAATAAAATTGCAACAGGTTCGTGAAGTAATATATCAGGTGTCGTATCTAAGCCACGAAGACGACAATCCTTTTCAGTTATATAATTTTTCTCTGGTCTGTTTGTCAGGGACTTTGTCAAAACTGTCATATTTTGCTTCAAAATCTGTTCAAAACGCTTGCCATTGGAGCTGTAAAACAATTTATATAATATCGAGATATTAATAAAAAAAAAAATAATATCAAAATAATTTTATAAATTATACCTTGTGATATATTCCACACATGATCCATAATAGCCATCCACAACAGAACATTTATATACTTCGTAAGCTAACTGTGGATCTTTACGTATCAACCAAGTAGCCATGGCCAATTGATGTGGTGTTAAATCAAAATTCTTATTAGTTGTCGATATACAGTTTGTATTACTATTATTCGAACTACTATCAAATTTATTTAATGTCGATTCAGCTGTATACATTGAGCGCAGTTTACAGGTGAGCCAGTTTAACTGTTTGGATAACTCTTCATCAATACTATACGAAGTATCCGGTTCTTTAACTTTCGAGTCATATGTACCTACATCTCGTTTCAACTTTGTATCAGTATAATGTTGTAAGTTACTAGCAGTTGATCCAACACTATTTAAACTACCATCATTGTTAGAATGCTGTTGATCAAGTTTCTCTTTCAATTTTTCTACTTTTATCTGATCAGCGAGTACAAATTTTGCAACCAACATAGCTGGCATAAGCAATTTATCAGCCAACGTGATCAACGGAGATAACTCAGTACCATTAGCAACTAATTCCTTGTACCTATAGAAACAAATATCGATAATATACAAAATCTTATAAATTAGTATTACTGTATTGGATAAAAAAAATGCCTACCTCTCATTCATTGTTTTTGTAGAACTCATTGAATTTTTATTAATCCGTTCTTGTTGACGACGATTCATGAATACTTTAGATGTTCCTGTAGCTGTAGTCCGATATGTGGCTGAATAATTAGAAGGAGATTTATCATTGTACGTACTGGAAAAGACCTTACGTTGTTGTTGACGAACATATTGATGAACTCGGTCTTCGACAATACTACGAATTGTATTTGTATGTACGCTAATAATCGACAATAATACAATTTAATAGATTTCAGTATGAATAAAATAAAGTAATTATAATATATTATATATATAACATACTGGGGATATCTGTTGAGTGCGTTTGAGGTTAACACACCGTACCGGTTTAGAATAAAATCGTGGTTATTGTTGATTGACGAGTCTATCCAGTCAGCTATTGCATAATACTCGGATTTGGTTAGACATTTTTTCCTTGATTCGTTTAAATTTGAATCAATAGTAGCGTACATGGTGGCGATACTTTTAAATACTAGACTAGTTATAATACGAAAGATAACTGTCGAAAGCGCATAACGCGAAGAGGATGCTAGAACATATCCCGCATAGAAAAACGAATCGTTATACAGCATGTAACATAGTTGCAGATAGTAATGGAGATGGTAAATTCAAAACCCATTGTTGATGATGCTTATAAAGGTTATACAAACAAAATCCAACAGAGTAAAATAGAAAATTGGACTACATAGTACGTAATCTTCCGATATCACTCGTAGGTACACCACGCGCGATATCACTTTTGTAGTTATGTAACAGGTGACTGGTTTTGATCCAGTGTGGACGCCCCGGGGCCAGTGGTGTTAGTTGACGGGAATTTTCCCTCCACGTGGGAAATTTTAACATACATTTTGGGAAGGAAAGGGAAAAAAATAATTCTATAACTTTGTGAGGAAAATTCCCGATGTCTGGTTTTTGATTTCAACGTTTTCGTTATTCTGAAATATTATAGTAATATATCACCAACCACTGTAACGCAATTGTCCGTCACCAATCCACCTAACCCCGCCGTTCTGGCAAGATCTGTCAATTAGTATAAGGCAGGGGTGTCCAGCTTTTGAGAAGATTGGACCACATCAATTTTACTATAGCGAATAATAAGCAGAAATATTTTTCAGAAATATGTTTCAGAAAAATGTTTCCAACTAATCATTATACTCACTACGTTATTCTGTTTTTGGCTTTCTGTTGTAACCGTATGTAATGCTTCTAGTATTACGAAGGTACCAATCTATTTGGGTTTTTTATAGAAGATTCTGGAGTTTAGACAAGTAGATGCCAACTACGCATAGGTATATAATATACATCTAATAGACATTGACATGTTTACTGGGTAGGTACCTACATGGCCGGCAGGGATGAAAGATGTGGTAACGCAGGCCCGTCGCTAGGACACAAGCAATTCATGCGTTGCTTTATGTCGGAAATGTGACATACAATTTTAAAGAAATTGAAGACGGTGAAATTGAATAAATATCGGTAAAGAAGAGGGGCATTAAAATGTTCCGCTTTAGGACGCACAATATTTAACGACGTGCCTGCGGTCACGGCAAGCTACGTCAAGGTTGCCACACACTGCAGCGGTGAAGGTTAAATTCTTCTGTCTTGGTGGTGCCGCCGCAGTGGCGATAAAATTGTGTCCGGCTTCATTTTGCCGCACCGCTTCCGCTGCAACAGTGATAATAAGTCAATATAACGAAAACGTTGAAATAAAAAACAAGACTAGATATTAGTAATAATATTAATACAAGTTTATTCATAATTATTTTCCCTTATTGGGAAGACAGATTAACATTGGGAGCGCTGTTGACGTGTATCGTACTGATGGTTAGGCGGGTTACTTGAGTCGGGAGATTGTATGTATTTTCCCGACATTTCGCATACATTTTGCTTTAAGTGAAGTGTGTTTGAATGTATTTGATAATATTAATATAAATTGCATTTACTAGCGTATACAGTTGGCCAGTGGCGTAGCCAGGATTATGAAATGGAGGGTGTTTTAAGTATAGATTATAAAAATTAATTTTATGTACATTTAAGTTACAAAGTACACAAATATGCAAATTCAAACTTTGTTTTTAATTTCGCCATTTCATAAGACAAATTTATAACTTGCAAGCGGTCCCAAACCCGGGTTATAGGCCTATAAACAATATATTTATTAGGAGGAAAAATGTCAATGGTGGGGTGGGTCAAAACCCAAAAACCCCCCTGGCTACGCCACTGCAGTTGGCTATAAAAGCGTATAAAGTTTCGATACCAAAATTAATTTATTATAAAAAGTAAAATAACCAATATAAAACTATAATTTATCTATACGACTATACATCCCGAATTGGAAGGTACAAATTGTTTCCACCAGAGCGCTTTTTTAATCTGCTTCCCCAACTGTTATAGGTATATAGCGGGGATGGCCAAACTGCGCCTCACGTCATAGACTTTTGTGGCTCACATCTTAACGTAACATTAGATTAATGTAAGAGCCAAGATGTAAAAAAAAAAAGGTCTAATGACCTTCTTCAATTTTTATTAATATATTTGGTGGCTCGCAAGTCTCTTCTCGCTGGCCACCCGTGGTATATAGTATTTGATGGCACGCAGGCTAGCCAACATCGCCGGCACGCATACGACAGTTTTTTAAACGTCGGGAACACACTAGTACCTATGGGCAACGCTATCCACAATATATTTCTTCCATTCAAGCGTCTTTGTTCAGTTGTTTGACTTGTTACTCGTCGTCTGATGACTGTCTATCGTTCTCTGGTCTCAAATCCTAATCATATTGCATTTACAGCCGAAGCAGTCGTCGTTGTTCCAGTGACCACGAACTTAATTTTTTGGAGTGGTTGATTTGTATATCCCGACGCTGAACATATTTCTTCGATATGTCTCCAATGTGAGTAACAACTATAATATTTACGCACATTCATCTCCCATTCACTCGGTTTTTACCCGCGGGCTTCATTGTCTGCGGTTGTTGTTCCAATATCGTCGAGACAGAGCGCGTGACAGACCGCGACCTGTGTCGATTTTCGCGAAATCAAATGAATACATTAAAAACGTATCGCATACACCGTCATTCATATGGCGTCAACTGTTTATTGTTTAAAGTCTGTACCTTACCCTTGTGTAGCCCGAAGCAGAATTGAGAATTTGAAAATACACATAGTAAAAAAATGTATACCTATTTTTTTAGAAAACATTTGTTACCATAGATATATCGCTATAGTTCAATACCTGGCAATACGCATTAACGCTAATATTCGTTTTTGTGTTCCCCATTAGAAGCAGTGGTTGATTTGGGGGGGGGGGGGGACGCGGGGGACGAGTCCCTTTCTTTTTAAATTTTTTTTCAGCGTACATCTTCTATTTATTTGAAACGGAACGCTGGGAAATGTTAAGTTCCCAAGCTAGTGAATTTGTAAATCATGATATTCTGATGCCAAATTTACTTAATAGGTACACAATATTTTATACTGTTATTATATTTTATTATAGCCTGTAAGTTGAATTAATATTATAAATTACAACAAAATAACTAAAATCGTTATTTTTATTTTTATTCGTTTCTATTGTGATAAACAAAGCGTTAGAAATTAAAATCTCATTTTTAGCGTTTTTTTGTAATTTGTCGGTGGTTTTTCCCGTGACATTAAATAACTTTTGAGAAAATCGAAAAATAACCCCCCTGTAATAGGTGTTTTTTTCTTTTTATATGTAATTTTTGAATAAATTTGATATTGTTTTGGTGTGATAGGTTGGTGTGTTTGAGGGAGGTGTGGAGGGTTTTGCCCCCCACGGCAATGTGACGATTAATTTTGTGTGGAACGCTCGTTTATCCAACATCAGCAGAGTCCCTCTTCTTTTTTATTTCCAAATCAACCACTGATTAGAAGTGTAGTGCTGCCATATTCTTATGCACTGGATAATATGTCTGGGTTTTTGTTGAATGTAAATTATCAGACTCCTATACTTTTGACAAATTTATTTTTGGCCGATCGTTAGCTTGGGCGTTTAATTTATTCTAAAAGTTCCGTATTATTTTGTTAAATTGTTAAGTTCTGTAGGATTTTAATTCATTTTTATTTTTATATCAATGCAAACATACTCACATACTAACTATTTGAATAACAAACAGTTATACGTTACTAAAATGGTGTAATCAATAACCAAAAGCAATATTTTACCTTAAATGTAATTTTTTTTTGTCACTAAAAATCTGCGATTTATATTTTAAATGGTTTATTTTTTTTTAAATAACAAAATGTATTTTAACTAAAATTAAAAATATTGATGTACCTATGATTTCAGTATTTATTTGAAAAATGCTTATTCGTTCTATTGGTGTAGCATATAAAAAACAAAGAGTTTAATTGTTATGCTGATAAAGTTAGGTATATAGTAATGGCCTATGGCCCATCTGCAGCAAATAAATTTAAAATTAATGATATATCTATTTAGAAACCTACTGACTAATTAAATTTCTTTAATACTCATGTTTTTTTTTCTTTTAATATAGTACCTCCAATGGGAAACTTCTACGATCTGCTATATCTATTTTGTTACTTTTATTATTCCTCAATTGTTCTTATTGTTCTTTGTGTAACAGATTGAATAAAACATTTGATAAACAAAAAAAAAATATATATATATTTTGATATTTTATTATTAACATAATAATGTCTTTTTATTCCAGATTAAAAGAATTAATTGAAAACAACATAGAATCTAGTCATGGAGCAGAAGAGAAAAAAAAAGAATTATATTCTGTGGAAAAATTCTACCCTGTGGAACAAATATTAAACAAACGTATAAACAATAATAAGGTAGAATACTTTCTTAAGTGGTATGGCTACGATCACAGTGAAAATACTTGGGAATCTATTGACGATATTGATTGTGACGAATTAATAAAAGAATTCGAAGACAAAATACTTGGGAACCCATAGAAAATCTTGATTTAGAAGAATTAATTAAAGATTTCGAAGACAAATGAAAACTACAAGAAATGGATAGAAAAGAAAGCGAAGAATATAAACTTATAAATTTTTTTAATTTTAAATTATAATGTACTGTAAACAATTTTATCTTAAAAGCAAAAATTATACATATGTTAATTTAAGTTGATTTTTTGTTCAAATGTTGGGATTAAACATTCTTTACTTTTTTTAAATAAAACAAGAATTTTTCAATTTATTATTTTATCTTTTATTGTAACTTTTAATGATAAGTTAGAACTAAAATTTATTATATTTCAAGAATTCTTATTTAATACCTTCAATTTTATTATAATATGGAAAAGTATCCAAGGCTAAGCAAGTTAATGATATTTTTTAACCCAGTTAAGCATTTTTTTTCAATTAAATTAAAAGTTAAGTTAATTGACATTTTTAATACATAAATTAAGATTAAATTAATTTAACAAATATTGTTAATTTAACTTAAATTAATAAGTTAAGTTAATAGTAACAAAAACATTCATTAATGATACATTATTTAATAAAATAAGTGATAATCACTTGAATAGTAATCATCATTCATAGGTATATTAATATTCAAACAATCTATGGTAATCATTATTGTACTTATAAAAATTAATAAATATCTAATGAGTAATGAGTACAGAATAGGTATTATGATTTATGAATAGAACTCGTGGCACCAATCTCTTCATACGGGCAACTAATGTTAACCTATTTTAATATTTATAAGCAACTTATTAATACAATATATTAGTTTTTATCTTTAAACATAAATACGAAGTTCTTTTTACATATATATCTTGTTTGTTTTTTTTTTTTTTTGATAATACTTTCTATATTATGCAATCTTATAACTATTATCATAAACCAAAAATGAGTTAAAATTAACTTCTAACTTATTAACTCATTAATGCCCAGTCTTGTAAGTAACTATGTTAATGGAAGTTTTTTTTTATTTTATCAAGGTAAAAAATTCTATACATATTACAATATGAAAATAATGGTTATAATGTAGCCACCAATAAAACATTATTTAACATATGCAGATTACAGTTGAATCTCGAGGAGAAAAAATACATTTGACTTTGACTTACATTTTTTTCAAGTTTAAAAGTTCTACGAAAACTACTTAAGAACACTTCATGGGGCAAGATAAATATTTGAGGTTTTCAGACTGCTGTAACTAAAAAAAAAATACAGAATTATTTATTTCATTATAAGCCCTTAAATTTATCTTTTGAAAGTTCATTAAATGGACAATATTAAAAAACCTCTGTACAATTTATAGTAAAGAATCTATACTTCAATTACATTAAGGAACCTCGGTGAGTACCAGTTTTAGTTGGGAACACCCGTTTTGTCACTCATACCAAGACAACCATCTGTGTGGTAAAGTCTCTCCTCTGTGCTCAAATCGGCCGTTGAGGTTCCTTCTTAATGTGAATAGAGCATAGGACAAATTCATGGTGCCAACATGGATTGTTTGATAGAGCGTTAAAAATTGGCTACGGGGACAAGGGGTACAAAAGCATACTATTCACCCCTCTAAATTTTAAATAGGAAAATTATTTACAAAGAACTCAAATTAAATTAAACGATAAAATGTTGTATAATTGACAATTATGGGAAAAAAATCTTCTATACTGACTTGTAATTAATTAATTATTTATTTAGGTTGGCACTTATTTAAAGATTGGATTACTAGCACTAGCTCACTGTATCCTGATCAACTGAATGTGCATATAATTGTCAGAACAAATCACATGGTTATATGGGACAAAATTATAAATTAATTGTGCTGATGTTCTATTTTTTTTATGGTACTAATAAATATTACACAATATCAGTATATTTATGAATTATGATGATATTGTGAATCACACTGATTAAATATACATGGACTAAGTGTGTGTAATTGAAAGTAAACCATATTATTAAAAAACTACAGATTGTTTATTCATAGAAATAATATTTTTGAATTTTTTACAAAAAATGCACGTAATGTTATTGGAATATATAGATTAAATTTGTTAGTAGAGTTGGTAATACATACATTGTTAAATTATTATTTATTAGTCTACTTGTAAAATTAAGCATAATTCAATTTTAGGTTATGTAAATATAGTACCTACTAGTAGAAACTTAACTTAGAAAATTACATTGAAAATACAATGCATATCAATACTAAAATTTGTTTGGCACAAATTTAATACAATTTACATATCTATTTATAAAATAATACTATGAGATATTTTAAGCAAAATTAAAAATCAAATTATATTATAAAAAGAAAAATGTTCTAGAGATCTAAGTTTGTTAAATGAAGAAACTCAATACTGATATAACAAGAGTTGTAATTTTGGTTTAGGATATAATGCATCGTTAAACATGTTAAAAAGTAAGAACATAGATAACCAAGGAATATCTTGATGAGGACAAACAAGCAAGAATTAAAATAAATGAATATTCAAAACTATAACTGTGCATTAAAATTATAAGCAATTTGACTACAGTCCTAAACACAAAATGTATTTTACTAGAGAATTCAAGTTCAAATACATATGAATGTATCGTGTATAGGTAATTTATTTTTGTTAAAAAAATAATATAATAAGGTGTCCATATTCTAATCTAGTTATATAGTATACGATGTATAATAAGGTATTATTTAAGGACACATTATTATGAAAATTGTCAATCAAAATTATATATAAATTTATTATATCATAATTCTTGTAATGAAATATTAGCATCAAGTAAAAATCTGACGATTGTGCTTCATTCAACATTGGCAATACCTTAATCCACGCGAAAAAATACGATGGTTGTAATTTATTGTACCCTCTGGCAAAAACACTTGAATTTACAAAGCGTATAACTGCATTATTCATTTAATGGATTGAATAATTACTTTTTAGAAAAAAAGAAAATATTAAAAGAGAAAAAAAAATTATCAATACTATTTGTTAAAAGATGTACATTATTATATCTGTGAAATCTTTGAAGATACATATGTTGAGAAGTATCTAAATGTCAGTATAAATAGTTTTATAAAAAAAGTGCAATGAATCCTATGTAGGTACCCTATAAATATAAAAATAACAAAAAGTTAAAAAAATTACACATCATATCTTATATACCTACCTAATATTACGTTAGAGCTAAATTTATTTTGTAAGTAATTATCAGTACAAATATTGAAAAATGTAAAAAAATGTAGCTATACACGTCTTACACTTATCTTATATTTTATTAGGTATATAATGTTTTATTAAAAAAGAATAATGTTTATAAAAATTACAATATTTAGAATAAATTATAGAACCAAGACCTGTATTTTTACATGAAAATATAATTTTAGGTCTGAGCAATGCGGACTGCGAAGTAGTTCCGTCCCAGTTTATCGGTTAAAACAGGGGAAGAAAATAATATGAAATATTGATACTAGTGCAGTAATAACTAATCGGCAAAAACATTCTTTTGTTTTTATAAGTATTATATAATATAATATTTATTTTTAAGGGGTAAACTAACAGCAATCACAACTACAATCTCGGGAGAACTGATGAGAAAGTGTCGCGTACCGTCGTCGTATAAACCATAAAGCATTCGATAAAACCATGAACATCAGACTGAATATTACTCTTAATGTTCGTGGATAAGACCAAATACTTTATACGACAATTATACAGGACGCTTAAACACTAGCGAACTATTTCGCATCAAAATATCATTAGAATAACGATTGTCCCCCGAGGCGTTATAATAGTTGCCTATTTTCAGGGGCGGCAGGCCGATAACAGATAATATTCGTCATTCTATATTTTGAGGTCGTCTCTATCAGTTTTAATTCAAGATAAGAACTATAATATTCCAAACAACATTGCAGGTTATAAATGAAGATTTTCAAGAAGAAAAATTTGATACGTATCGGTATGGAATAGTACGTATCGGTATGGAATAGTTACGTACCGGCTCGTATCGAAGTCTGAGTCCGATACGGGTCCGATACGTATCGCTTGTATATTGCACATGTAACTTCTTGAACGCTCTTGAACTAAAATTTCTTCCTTGAAAATCTTGAATGTCTCTTTACGGAAGTAATTATTGTATATTTTGCTTATTCGTGTGTTTCGTATTTTTCGTACTTTGTTGTTTGCCGTTTACTCTGTACGTTCTGTGTTTACAATGGTGTTCGTTTGTATTGTAAAAGCGTGTGGGAATTCAAAAGTCACTGCCAAAGTGGAGGGTTGTAAGCTATTCAGTATCCCTAGTGAGTTGTCGCCGCGGTAAGAATGCCTAAATTAATTGTTAATATTTTAATGAAAAAAGCGTAAATAGGTATACGAGATAGCATAGCATTAGGCGTGAACGTTATTACTTTCATTGATTACCCATTATTTGTTTTAGTTGCAACAGATGGTTGATAAATCGTCAACGATCAGACCTGTGTGTTAAACCGATAGGCGTTCTGAACAAGAACTATCGTGTTTGTAATGATCATTTCGAAAGTATACAATGTTTTCAAATGTTGAAAGGACAAGACTTTTGCCTGCTGCTATTCCTACAGAATTGCGTAGCTACATTGAAACAACTGCACAAGATAGTGCAAACCAGACTGTTGCTGACGATTCATTATCTGTTACAAGCACACCGTTGAAACAAGATCAATCAGTGTCTGTTGCTTGTAAGTATTTCTGTTAGGTTAAGGAATTTTTCAATTATTCTGTGCCATTTTACATGTAACGATTAACATAGACAATATAGCAAAACATAAGCAAATTATATACAATCTCGGGAGGCATTGATAACAAATTGTTCACCACTGTTTTAATACGAAGTGTACTGTATTATCTTACATACTATTAATTTTAAAACCAAGCTCACATTTTTAATTTTTATAGTCACCGCATCGCTCATTCTTTCAGACGTATTATACATTTAGCCAAAGTTGCTTAAAATAAAAACAACGTTTCAAACTAGGAAACCAATAAACATAGAGTGAGCTTCGGCAGGCTTTGTAATGTTTGCTTGTCTGCACGAAAATTAAACTTCAATTAGTGTGTTCGTTTTTTAGGTGACAAAGAAAGGCATTAGTAAGTTTTTGGAACAACATGCAAGTATGCAACCATCGAACGCTGGCAAGGAAAATTGATTGCGTGCTGGCAGGACACCTGAGGACATGCTGTGAGTGTTTTGGCCGACGACTGTTGCTCATATTTGTGTTTAAAATATTCTCATTGTTTTTTGTATAGCTGTAGGATGGACGGAGAAACTTCAAAAACTGAAAAGACGTTTTACAATACTGTAGAAAGAGTATACATCTTCTGGTGCTAAAATGGATTCATCTTTGAACTTATAATACTTTTTTGGATAGCCAACTTCTGAAGGTAGGTAAGTATTTACAAACATTCAGTGGAATCAGATCAATTCTATCTATTTATATATTTTTTTTTTATAGCTGGTATGTATGAAAAAATATGGAAGTAAATGCATTAATAAAAAGTTTTGGAATATCGTCGACGAACAAAAACAAATGTTACTGCTTTAGGAAATCTGAATTTCATCTTTAAAGCAATTGCTTAATATGAAAGAAATTCTGAGCAAATTTTAAGGTGAAAGTAAGTATTTTGAATGCAATTATAGTATAGTTATAATTTTAATTATACTTTTATTATTATTATTATTACTATTATTATTATTTAAGTTACAATAAGTTATAATTTAAATGGTAGAATTAACACCTATCTCAACAAAATTTTCATAGTTGAAATAATAATGATACATTTTTTATTAATTAAACATAAATAAACACATACAAATAAGATAATTTCCTGAAGATTATTTATTAATTGTTAGTTCTTGATCATTCACACACATTTAACTTGTTTCTATTTAGACAATATTAAGGGCCGTTATTACAATGTCCTGCTAAGGTGTACGCTAACGTAGCGGATACATTTAGCGGCTGCTTTTTAATATTCCATTATTACAATGTATCGTTACGTAAAATTTTACCGCTAACTACGAGATAGCGGTCACTTTACTAGCGGCAAGCTTTATTGCCCGTTAAAGTAGTTAGCGGGAAGAATCCATAAAGTATAAGCACTGGATATTTATATTTTTGCATTTACTTTGCGAATTTATTGTGATGTTTTTTTATCAGTTAGATCTATTCTGAAACTCATTTGCTGCTGTGTTTTCTACAACTGTGCTATGACACTGTGTTCTTTTTATTTTTTTGGCCATAAAATATTTAACTTAAAATGAATAGTTTAAATAATTTGATTGGGTTTATTGATGATGTTATTAATTTTGACCGTAGAAGACCACAACAATATAAAGATAGGAACTACTATAATGTTAAAATAATAAAATAATGGTATTAATAAATAATTGTGTTCTGAAATATTGTTTGATCTTATAGAGTATACCTACCTAATATCTTGGTTACCTAACACA
>NC_042493.1:120801642-120811425 GCF_005508785.2 Acyrthosiphon pisum
CGGTGAATTCGCAGAATCATTTAGATTTTAGAAGTCGAAAAGGGTATAAAAACATATCAATATACTTTTAATTTACACATTACACTTACACATTACCATAAGCTCATAATTAATTAAACATACATTTTGGAAGGAGGGCCTATGTATAAGGGAATGCGCATATAACCAAAATTCAAGAGGTATACACTATTTATTGAATTAGGTAAAAAAAATATTCATATTTTACACTTTTAAATTTAATCCAATGAATGTTACAGTGTGTACATTATATTAGTGTGTCTGGTGTCATCTTCTATTATTGGCGTACTAAATTTTTCTAAGGAAAAAGAAAAAAGTTAAAATTTCAAAATAAAATAATACTTGCGTCTTGCACTAGCGTCTAGCACGGAACCACAAAAAACCAAAAACTAATATCAATTATCAATATCACAAAACATTTTATTAATCATTATCAGCTGTCACATAACAATTAACAGCTGCTTCATTATGAGCCAATGAAAATATTCGTTAAGTTTAGAATTATTAAACTAATGGTTAGTACTAGCGGTAACATTGTAATAATGGTTTGTTTTAAACTCGTCACTAAAGTCCCCGCTACGTTTAACTGCACGCTAGCCTAACTGACAGATAAATATAATTTAGCGGGAAATTGTAATAACGGTCCTAAGTGTCTACTTAAAATAATAGTTATACTTAAGTTAGCTATGACAATTAACGATATGTTGCATATTATGACATGATCTGGACTATCAACTGAAATAGTATAGGGAAATTAATAACTTATAATTTCTATTCACTATATAATTTAAGCGTTAACCATCCAAGGCACGACAAAATGTCCCAGTTAAAATGAAGAAGGCAGAAGAAATCGCCAAACAATCTAACAAAGGGCTTTACTCAAAATCCACTCCCTCTAAACTATATATCACTGATTGTTCTAGTGCTGCGGTAAATAAAATTAATTTTGTTTGAGGAGAAATAAATGTAATAATTATTTGGATGTTTAGGAGTCTGCTCGTGCCAAGGCACTTTTGCTTAGTCTCCAACTGATTTCCGAAGTTTGAAGCTATGGTCGAATACGTTGCGAGGTGTTGTAAAATGCGTCTTCACATTTGAAGAGAGTACCTTTCTTTTGGCTGGTTAGTAATTAGTTAATATTTTATTTAAGTTTGATTGAATTGATATTATCTATAATTCAGGTTGATTCATGTTGATTAATTTCTCATATTTATTTGAATTTTGATTTGTGTTATTTAATTAAAACTTAAATTTTTAGGTATACATGCCCGAGTGATGAACGAGCAATCCACGGTGAAGCACCCCCCAGCAGCTGAAGTACATTATCAAGAAGCATTGGTGTCATCAAGAAAAGATAATGCACCATGTAATTAGAAATTACCGTAAAATCCTGTAGTAATCGTGGAAAAATGATTGGATGGCTGTTCATGGGAAATGTTAATCTATCAGTGGTGCTTGTAAAAGAAGGGCTGTATACAGTACACAGGTCAGCTGAGCATTTAAAATACTTCAAGCTTTTGCAACAAGCAGAAAAATATGTAAAGGATAAGAAAATTAACGCTAACACAACAATACTTAAGAGGACGCTACACCCGCATGTGTTGTCTCCGTCTAACAAATGTACAACATAGCAAAAACTGTTTTGTGCGGGAAAGAACCGAAAAGGCTACAATCATAACTAAGAAACGTGATTTTTTTCAAATAAAAAGGAGAACTTTGGCTGTGCAACATCATTTTTATTTTTTTGATATAATTTATATGAAAAAAGTTTTTCAAGTTTGATAAACATAAACAATAATGATTTTTGAAACAGTAAGAAATTTTTTTTCATATAAATTATATCAAAAAAATAAAAACGACGTTTTACAGCCAAATTTCTTCTTTTTATTTGAAAAAAATCTTGATTCTTAGTTATGATTGTAACCTTCTCGGTTATTTCCCGCGCAAAACAATTTTTGTTGTGTTGTACATTTGTAAGACGGAGACAACGCATGCGAGTGTAGCATGTTCTTAACGAGAAATATGTCTAATACTTTAACACTGATTCATCTTATTCTATACGATTTGTTTTAGTTATGGAAGAATTATGTCGAGGAACCAGTGGAGGCAAACAATAACAGCAACAAACCTGATCATGAAGAAGTAAAGGAACGCAAAACCAACTATGTTGAATTGCTTCTATCAGAGGTTAGTCCTGAGTTGCATGTCCCATAGATAATATAAGAATGGATAAGACATGCCTATACCAGTTCCATATGGGCCCGTGTGCTTTTTTGGGGAAGAGAGAACATAAAGAGAGAAAGACGATTTGGGGCTTTTTAAGTTTATGTGCAAATCTATTTTATTAAATAATAATAATAACATGATAGTCAGTTATATTTAGATATTTGTCAGTTTGTATTTCGATTGTTGTGCCCTCTGTGTCTGGAAAATGGAAATTGGAAAATAATATTTTAACAAAATAAAATTATGTTTAATATTTATTATTTTTTATCAATTATCATATTAATATTTGCCCCATTAACCTTAAATAGTATCACTAAGTTTTCATGTGAAAAGTTCTTATGTCCTATCCACTCTTATATTATCTATGGCATGTCCACGTACAACCTGTATCAGAAGGACCCAAATTAGAAAATCTTACTGACAACTTGAGGAAATACTTTGATTCTAATCATCCTATTGTTGGTTCCTACAGTCCAAAACAAGGTAGTTTTTAAATATCTCTAATTTATTAATTTTATATGATGGTAAAATAATATGTTTGTTCTATACAATTTTAGTAGAAAAGTGTGCAGCTAAGGAAGTATATATATGCAAACTAAGCTTAAGGAAGATTAACAGTATTACCTCGCCAAAGTAGAAAAGGTTGCTGGCCTGAGTATTCATGTCTTGTATACTGATTATGGTCACAGAACATCGTGATTACTCAAGAGTATGATAATTTGCCACCGACTTTTGAAAATGATCAACCGTATGCCAAAGATTATGGATTTGCACTTGTGAAACGACCCAAGTTACTTGAATATCAAGAAGATTCGATTGCCGTTGTACGTGATAAGTTCATTAACAAGAGAATCAGCATCAATGAAGAGCACACTTACGACAATCTTCATCACATTACCGTGAAAGATGCTGACAAAAAAGAAAATCTCGTCAAGAAAGATTCTTGTTAGTTGAAAGACGTTGTGAAAGATTCCCATTTGAAAAATATGGTAATAGAAATAATATTTATGGATCAATTTTCTTTGTATTAAATCATTCTATCTTTTTTTCTATCTAGATGACTGAGTACATTGAGGCTCAAGAAAAGGCTAAGAAGGATCGGTGACATATGTGGGAGTATGGTTACATTACAGAAAATGACGCTAAAAAATTTGGTTGGCTAAATAAATGCGCTCAGTTTCACTTTTTCACACTTTGGATTCATATAGAATAATGTTTTTCTAGACTTAAGACATGATATACTTAAAAAAATTAAAATTAATATTTTCCTCTAACAAATTTTGTTATGTTTTAACAAATTTACATTATTCAATAATAAAACAAAAATAAATTTTTTTAAATAATTATCTGGTTTCATATGTGTACCTATGTTCAGTTAAAAATTATAATTTATAAAAATCATCATCATTATGTTTATATTATGTGTTGTTAAGTAATATTAATATGTATGTCTTATTATATAATATAATGTATCAAATTATAGGCTTTTACATTAATAATATTTGTAAATTATAATTACTATAAATTTCAAAAGATATATTCATTACTTTTACTAAAATTAAATGAGTACACTTAAATTTAACTTACAATTAAATAACTACACTTAAAAAAAAATTTCAACTTTAATTAAACAAAACTCAGAGATCAGATAAAATAGATACTATGTATGGTTTATAATACTAACATCTACTCATACCTATATATAATATAATACAATTAAATATTAAACAATGATGAAGATTTTACATTTTCTTTAGAAAGCTTACGTGAATAATATTATGCATATAATAGCTTATGGATTTGTCTCCAAAGTTAAAATTCTTTAGGTAGTATAATTATAAAAATATTATTTTGGTTTTCATAGTTTCGTTTCTGTGTAATTAATAATTATTATTTATTATTTCGCAGTTTCAAGCCCTATTTTTTACTTAAATTGTACATAATATTATATTCAAATTCTGATTTTTAGAATTCTAAATACTCTCGAAGATTTTCGAATTCTTAAAATTTTTATACCATTTAAGAATGATGTTGTTACAATTCATACTTCTAAAATAGGAATATTCTTTTTTTACAAGAACATCATTTGCTAAATAATTTGCAGTAAAAAAGGAGATTCTCATTTGAAAAATTGAATTTTGTATAGCCACAGGACACTTTTTAATAGCAATACAAAAAATATCAGGAATTTGAATATATTGTCTTTAGGAATATTTAATAATTCTAAAAATCAGAATTTGAATAAATGTATTTTTAAAGGAAAAAGGTTGGACATTTTTTCACCAAAATGTCAAATAAATTTTGTATTTCATGATGGGGCCCCTTAAAAAATCTGATCCATGGGCTTTTTTTGTGGCAGGCCGACATTGGAAGTGTAGGCGTAATTTCAACTTTTGACTTGAGGGGGGGGGGGCTAAGCCTGACTACCTTATGCGCATGCTAATATATAGTATAATGTAATATATAATGTGGTATTGCGTATTATAACTATGTGTAGGGGTGGTGTAGGGTCCGTAAGCAGCGATAGGTATATATAGGTATATTGCAAAAGTATAACGTACCTATATCGAGTATATTATCATCACCGAATAGTGTTTTTTAAGGCGGTCGTCCCCAAAGTGGTAATAGCAGCGCATTCCCTTTTTACAAGGTGAAACCAGACGGACGCTTAGCAAGGGTAAGAATAACGTTGAAAAAGTAGCTCTTGGACGGCGGAAGGGGGGGGGGGGCAACTAGGCACCTGCCTAGGGCCCCGTGCTTTTGCAAAAATATGAATTACGAAACCATTATAGAATATTTTGCAGTGAAAAGAGTAGAAAAATTGATTTTAAGTAGGTAACAATTTAATTTTATCAAACCGTGACGTTTATATTAAAGAAAATTTCAATTGAATACCTAATAAATTGGTGTTATTTTATATAATATGTATTCATCCAATTATATTATATAAAAAAAAACAAAATTTATATATTTTAGTAACATGATTATAATATTATAGTGTAAGTATAATAGTGATGACTGATGAGCAAAAAAAAAAAATAAGGAACATTAACAACAAAGATAATTTTATGAATTTATAGTAAAATACTAAAATGTAACTTTTTGGTTTCAACTGTTGATTTGTAAAAGCTTATTTCTTGGCCCTCAAGAATATGTTGCCTAGGGCCTCGCAAAACCTAGCGCCCGCCCTGCAGTAGCTCTCTTAGGCCTGTTTCGTAGTTTTGAAATGATAACTCCGTTTTTATGGTATCAGTTGATGTGGTTTATTTCTATGGTAGATATTATTTATGTAGGTACCTACAATGCTTATAACGAGTACGCTAGCACGGCAGACAGGCTGGTAAACGTGCCACCGAGTTCGGCGTAATATCACGACAGGCCGAGGGCTCCGTTCAATAGGAAATATATTGTAAATATACAATTTAGTGTAATATAGATCGGGGGATTATACAATACTTAAGGCGCCAGGTGCCGATGCCATTTTGCCCTTCAAAATACACTGTGCAGGAATAACGATACAGCCTTGAAGAATCAACTAAATTTTGCTAGAGGGAAATATTCTACAGCCCGCTTTGATCTCTGTTTTTCAATATTTTATTTTCAAACTTTATCATAATATGTCTAAAAAAATACAAGAAAAAAAGCATTTTTTTTACGAATTTTCTAATACAATTGTTTGAAATAAAATACAAAATCGGAGATCGATGAGGGCTGTAGGAAGTCTGCTTCTTTCAGATAAAAAAAATAGTCATCAAAATCGGACAATTCTACATAGCTTGTGAGTTATTCATATAGTCATTTTTTTCGATATAATACACCCTATCAACACCCCCCCCCCCCCTTAAATAGGTATCGGGTATAGTGGAAAAGTCTTATAATTCAGGTGGCAACTAAAATATAAAATTTTATTTTCAAATATTATCATAGAATTGTGGAAAATTTGAAAAGCTGACACCAGGACCCTATTAATACTAGCAATTTCAATACCGCTGAAGCGTATAGAGCATAAGAGATTATTTCACTGGACCACCGACGCGTTTGTATCCACCATAATTTAATCGGTTTTATTTTAATAATCTAGGAAATGTAAACAGGCTGTACCATGACTATTAACTCTAAATTTAAATCTATAATTGGTTTGAGTTTTTGTTATTTTTAGCAAGGCTGGACAAGTTAACGATAATTTTTTAAACTCATCATTAAGTTAATTAATTATTTTAAAATAATTAAGTTAAGTTATAAGTTACTCATATTTTTTTAGTTAACTCATCAACTTAAAAGTTAACTTTGAAAAAAAAGTAACTTAACTTAGTTTAAAGTTAACATTTTCTAATTTGCAAAAATAAAAAACGTGAGCAAGTGGATGTTGCTCTGCTGTATAGTAGGTTACAAGTGGGTCACTGTAATGGATGGCGTTAAATTTGAATTTAATGATAAAATATCATCATATAAGAAAAACGATTCTGAGCGAAAACGGTCAGTCAGCCGATGATATTACTATAATATGTATATTTGATGATATTATTGTGAATAAAGTCATTTATATATTTACCTATTTACGTTGACCATTGTTTTACATTTTCAATCCTTAGCTATAAAAGTTGAACATTTTATAAATTTTTACCTACAAAATAATTATTACATATTAAATTTGATAAATTTTGTCATAATTCAAACTTTAAATGCTTACAAAAAAAAAAAAAAACTGTGTCTATGTATTTATAATATTTTTCAAGTGCCATTGTAACAATATATCAGGATCCTTGTATTAAATTTTCACGTATTTTTACCAAACAAAATATAACATTTTATTGATATTTATAGAAAAAAAAAACTAAAAAATTTACAACTGACAATGCCAGTAAGCAGCTTAAAAACAGTCAAAATATTTTCAAAATTTTATGATGCTTAGAAAATAAATGTATAAACATTAAGTAAAATTGTCATGTATGTACAGCTATTCGTTATTGAATAACAATAAAATAACGAATCCACTACATGAGAAATCGAGTGAATATCCAATATTGTAAAAATGTGAACTTCATTCGGTCATAAAAATATTATTTGATTTGTTTGTAGACATTTTTTTTTTTTGATAAAGGTAGACAAACTTATAAGGAATCTTGTATTATATTTTAAAATCTAAGATTTAAAAAGAAAAATTTTTATGAATTCTCAACTCAAAATAATTTGCTAATTTTTACGATTTTTCCGTATTTTGTCAATATTTGAACTTTAAATTATTCTTATAAATAAAAACTGTGACTAAGGATTTTTAATATTTTTCAAATGTCATTGTAACAATATAGTAGGAGCCTAATATTAAATTGTCAATCTTTTTTACCAAACAAATAAATTTTTATTGACATTCATAGAAAAAAATACTTATCAAATTGGAAACAGAAAATGTTACTAAACAGTTCAAGACAAATCGAAATATTTTGAAAATTTTATCGTCTATAGAGAATGTAAATATAAACGACCAGTGTAAATTTCATGTAAATGAGTTTATTTGTTTTATATATAATATAAATAAAAATAAAAAAAACACACATCATTGTAAAATCAGTACATTCATCATTCCACTCAGAATCTAAAATATTATTTGATAAGCTACAGTTGTAAAAATATAATGTTGTATGGGAATTATGATAATTTTCATTTATATCAGTGCATTATGAAGTCCATCTATATAAATTGTATTTCTAGTTTAATAAAAATGTATCTACATTTAAAAAATGTATATTTTTCGATCCATCGTGCGGTATATACAATTCTCAAAACCACTTTATCCCGCATTGTTCATATAATATAGTCACGGCGCTTACAGTTACCTAGGTACGTCCTATTCATAAGACCTATTTACAAGCGCCCGTAAAAGACGTCCTCTTAAGTACTGTAAGCATAATTTGTATCGCTGTTTGACATATTATTATTATGTTCAGGGCACAGGCCATACGCACTCATAAACGGCTGCGTACGAATTGCGTCCCTAAATACAAAAATATCCGGGCGTAACATGTTTTCACCGAAAGTCGACCTTTCTTTTTTCCACCAATACTCGTTTCCACCAAATGAGATATTGACCACGTTCCCCCCAAGATAAGTTATACCTATGTGGTATAAAAATGTCACCTGGAGATATTATGATGAAATCTATTATTATCAAGTTTGAATTTCTTCAAAAATCTAATTTTATATTTTACACATAAGGGTGTCGGTGCCGGTCATTTATTAAGGAGTAAAATTTAGGCAATTCATTTCACATATTGTATCGGCCTTGCGCGTAACATGCATGTGTGTGAGTATATAAATCAATCTTAGTGCGAGTTAGCCATAATTTAACGCGCAGATAAAGATATTTACGAAAGCGCATGCACAAGTCAGTGATTGACTCCGATGACTATTATCGAAGCACTATTTTGATGAACAAATATGCTTTTATAGGAAAAACTCTCACGCCTCGTTGCTATGTCGGATTTTGGTATTTTTTTTTTATCTGAAAGATAAGAAGTTTTTGCCGGTAGGATTTAAGGCCGGATTTTCATTTTATTTTAAATAGTGGTAGAAAAATACATTTGAAAAAGAACAAATATTGTGCATTATTCAAATACATATTTCTGCTTCTACAGGGGCGAAGTGGCCCGCTGGGCAACCGGGATAATGCCCGGTGGCCTGGCTTGATTATATAAGAAGTGCAGGCCACTTCTTATATAACAATTAATATTTAAAATATTGAGCTATTTTTGATGACTGTAAAAACAACGAAAACAAATTAATAATGTGATATGTGAACCACGAATTATAAGTAGTAAATACTCGATGTTGCGATAACTCGTTTTCTTATTATCGGTCGTCTTATCATAATAATAGACAAGTAAAACACACAATCTATAAATAGTTATTCAAAGGGGTATATTATATTGTAATTGACACAAAACAACAAAGTATATTATGATTATGGTTGTAAATAACATCACAAGCTTGCATTTTTATTTGATAATACCAAATACCACAGATTATGTTTGTACCTAGTTTGTATAATCTGCGATAATACGATCAATACGGAAGAAATCCAAACAAATCCGCAAAGTTTTAATAAGTTAATGTGCAATTTTCGATCTGTTTTTTATTTTCAATATGCATAAAAATTCCAAAAACAAGAACAAACGAAAAGGAGCCAGGAGGACATGAGAGACATAAGAGAAAAATAAAAAGCTCTTGTCTGTGATTGGGCAAAAGTATGAAAAAATTAATTCAGATTTCAAAGGTAGATATAATTGACGTATTGTAGTATGCAGAGTTGAGCAAAATAATATTTTCTAGATAATTATTCGAATAAGTATAAATTGGAATAAAAAAATATTCGAATAAACATATTTTATAATAAAATATTATACAAATAAAATTGTATTTAAATGACGCCTACTCTGGTAGTATTTTATTACTTTTAATTTAAATTTTTAATATTTTTTAACTTTTAAATTTTTAAATTTTTGTCAATGCATATGTTACGGGCAAAGTAAAAAATTGGGCATC
>NC_042493.1:120812193-120823814 GCF_005508785.2 Acyrthosiphon pisum
TATTAAAATGGTCATTCTTACATTGCCCAAAATGTTCGGGCATTGTACACAGTGCCCGGGCATTGCATAACAATGCCTGGGTTTCCTACTTTGCCCGTAACACATATATGAGTGTAAAAATATGAATTTCAAACGCTCATAAAAATTTAATTTGACTTTCTTGTAGATATTTTTTTTTTTACAAAGGTTGACAATCTTATGAATAATCTTGTATTAAATTTTCAAATGTTAGTTTTAAAAAGAAAAAATTTTATGAATTCTCAACTCATAATAAATTGCTAATTTTCGTGATTTTTCCGTATTTTGTCAAGATTTGAACTTTAAATACTTATAAAAAAAACTGTGACTAAGGATTTTTAATATTTTTCAAATGTCATTGTAACAATAAAGTAGGAGCCTTGTATTAAATTTTCAAACTTTTTTATCCAACAAATAACATTTTTTTGACATTCATAGAAAAAAATCTAAAAAAAGGTGGAAACTGAATACATCCATAAACAGCTCAAAACATGACGAAATATTAATTTGAAAATTTTCTCATGTATAGAAAAGGCTAATATAAACTTTTAGTGAAAATTTCATAAATTTACGATCATTTGTTTTAGAATTACACCAAAAGTCAAAATAGATTTTATCAAAAACCGATTTTGCGTAAAAATTACCGTTTTTCCTTAATTTTTTTTCTGTTTTTCTTATTGCTTTTTAAAATTACCGGGAATTTTAAATTTTGATCTTCCCGATGCATCAACAATATTCACTTGCCCGTCAAACAAGATATTAAAGTTGAAAATTGAAGCATTATTTCAACTACTTTACATGTACACACACTGGACGATATCGTTTTTTCTTCATATTAGTATAATGTAGGTATATAAGTCTAAACATTAATAATAATTCATAACTAATTTCTAACAGTCTGACTACGAGACGACTAAAATTATATTGCTAGGTACAGACTATAGAAACTGAAAAATATAAAATAAATGATAATTTTTTTCATTGCTTAATTTCCTTAGACTTTAGTCACGATTATTGGATTTTGTAAAATAATATCAAACAATTTAAAAACTGAATTTATAGAATTTAAAATTTGTTATAAATTATAATATTTTATTACCAATTATTATTTTATATATTAAAATTCGGACTAGTCGCAAGTGGGCACCGTTCTACTGTATATAACATGGCAAGTGGGTCACTATAAATATTATTTTGCAGTGTTTGAAAGAACGCGTTCACTGTTTTATTGAAGTATTGAACGTTCCAAACACTGCTGTAAATTATGTATCATAGTATCAAAAATATGATTTTTAGAGGAAACGGTCTTTGAGTCTAATCTTTTATATTACCATCAATAATTTAATTTAGTATTAGTACAACGATGGGTGAAATTAATTGTTTTAATTTTGTATATAAATATATTAATTCAATACTGTTTGGGATTTAGATTAGTAACATCTACAATGAGTAGTAATGTAGGTATTAATACGAAATATAAAACAAGCCTCAATAACAGGAAGCGTATAGGTCAAAGATGAAAACAACAAGTTGTTTTATCTAATAACACAATAATGCAGTTCAACAATATTAGGGATGTATTAATACCCACAGCTATAATATTATATTAAACAATATAACATAGAATAAATTATACATATTTTAGTATAATTTATAATGGGTATGTAATATGCAATATGAAATAAGCCTAAATAACGGGAAGCGAGGATCAGAGGTGTAAACAACAAGTATTGTTTTACCTAGTCCCACAATAATGCAATTCGACGTTACTAGGGAAGTAATATTAGAATATAGAGATCATGTCACCAATACGTCATTGCGTCTAACAAGCTTACGACAGTGCTTATAGCCATTGGGTATTTGAACTTGTAATAATAAATTGTTATATTATTGTCATATTAAAGAGTCTAAAAAGTGTTTATAATTATTAGCTATCTTTCTCAACAACAACGACTCAAAACAACGACGAACGTGCAACGTCGTTAAATAATTATTGTATTAGTGTCCAACATGTCCTTCACGGCGATCACTACAATGCGTATCTCGATTTTGTATATTTCGGTTCGGAGGAAAATCGACGTCTGTGCACCTCTGTTTGTGTGATATTTCGACCTAGATAGGCATTTGCAAGTCGTGGATTGGATTTATCACTTGGTATATTTTTAACGAGGTTGACACTACTCTTTAAACTTTTCTGATATATCGAGGAACAATCTCTGAGATTTTCGTCGAAATCGTTGCCAAACTCTCGATAACCTATATATTATTATATGTAAAAATAAAAAGGCACCTGCCTGAATAAACATAATAGTGATAATAATATGATACACAACAAATCACGCCTATTATAGTAAGTGCATGGAAATTCCACCGAACGAGAGTTAGACCATTTTCAACATTTCTTTATTCCAATGGTACCTATGATTTTACTGCCTAAAAAATGTAAATTCGAACCGGTTTTTTGTATACGAAACACAGCTAATAAACATAATAACAATTATAATATAGTACCCACCACATTACGCCTGTCACCTATACATAAATTTAAGTGCATGGAAATTCCACCGAACGAGAGTTGAGACCCTTCATTCTATGGACTATGACATTTATTCATTCCCACGGTAGGTACCTATACCTATGTTTTTACTGCCTAAAAAAATGTAAATTCGAACCAGTTTTTTGTATCTAATATAAAATTAACATTGTGCGGGTAATACATACCTACACTATTTATGTATACATTTATTATATACATATTAATATATTATACTTAGTATTTAAAAAATATATACAATAATTTATAATCAAAAATGATCACTACCTATATATTATAATATAGTTAATTAAAATTAAATTTATAACCAACGTTATATAACTTCCAATAATGATAACTAGCCACTCAAAATTAAATAAAAAAAAAACAGTTTATACGTAGTTATATTAAAAACAGTTGTAATCTGTGGACTTTACCATAGTCGTAATCAACGTTTTTTTCATGTCAAAAAAACGTACTGGTGGAGTCTTACATATTTTTTACAAGTAAAAAAAACTATCGGTTAAATTTACATGTATTGTTATAAATCCCACCAGGTAAAATTGATATGACTCGAATGAAAGATTTATAGAAATCTCCGGACCCCCTTACCAAATTTTTTCGAATACCTTTTTTTTTAGAAAACATCTCATGTTATCATAATCAAAGTTATAGTAATTGTTTCATATTACAAATTACCAAAGCAGACATAGCAAAACATAGACATTTATAATTGTTTTTGTTACAATTAATTTTCTAAGTACCATCGATCAACTGCACTTAGTGGCAGTGAATATAAGACTGCCGAGACTACAGTGCTGTATGAACAAGAAAAACTGATTACGTAATAAATATTAATTATTACAATTATTTGGTGTAGAATTTACATAATAAATAATTATTATATATTATGAAAAAAAAAAATAATAATCCAACAATATTGGATTAATACACTCAGGTCACTTATTGACTTATGTTATGTCCGCGGACCACAGGTTAAGAACCACTGTAATACCTATAGTCTATATTATATGTATATATGTATATATAGACTATTATTTATATATGTATATGTATATTAAAGAACGAGTGCCGGGCGTTATATGTATCCCGCAGCGTAATTCCTAGGCGGCTAACTTGAAAGTCAATCGATTTTCACTCGAGGTGAATGACTTTCCAGACACTCCAACACGGTTTTCGACTTTACACATTTTACATACAAAAAAATCACCGAACGAGTGACAGCACATATTATAATACCCGCATATCCCATTATATTAGCTTGTGTATACATAATATAGTTACCTTAGAAACAGTATTTTAAAGAATAGGTACTTTTATTTTGTATTCAGAATACATAATGTTCGAACACAATTAAAAAAAAAAAAATACTTATTAGTTTTGGAATGGTTGCAAATAACGTGGGTAAATCAAATTTCATTCAAAGGACAAAAATATTGTTTATACTTTATAGTTTATAATTTGAAATGTGCCCGATTTTTAATGGACAAATTTGTTTTGTCAAATATATAAACTATTTTTCGAGTTAAAAAAGTATTTTTTTTAATGAATAAAAATATACGAAATAAAATTATTGAGAATACGTAATCGAATATTTATTTAAAATAGTATTCGAATAAAAAGAAATTATTTGAATATTTTACTAGACTGCTTAGAAGTCTCTTGGTCGAATAATAAACGATATTTCTATCGATAACACTGTGTGATTAAAAACATAATGACCTCTAGATTATGTTGAGTTTATTTTATCTGAACAACGGTTATCTACATAACCATTATGTGTATAACCTCGTCACCTCGATCAGGACGAAGACGATGTTTGTGAAACACGGCGAAAGTTTATTTCCTATCCAAGTTTTATGTGAGGCATAGTATACAAATAACGAACTACATATTTTATCAACATAATTTTTTTTTTAATGACTACGTTTTATTATAATATTATAATTTCAAATAATAGACGTATTAATCAATACTTATCTGAGTTAGGTTAGCTTATAAAGCAATACTTTTTCTTAAATTATCAATTATTATAACTATAGTTTTAAGGTTTTAATATTTTCATATTATATAATATTATACTTTTTCAAATAAAAACAATTTTAAAAGCATATTTTCAAGAATATTTTGGTAACTTTAATTGCACACATATAATTTAAGGGTCTTGAATTGATAGGTTAGAGTTTAGCGTTGCGTCGAAAGCCCAAAGGTTGCAAAAAATAATTCAGAGGAGACTGATAACTACGTTAGTAACATTTGACGCTTGCGCCGCTGCATTATAGGTAGTATGTCAAAAAATGATATCTAAGAATTTACAAAGGACGTTTTTTTACGATTTAGTATGATTGTTATTAATTGTTAATATGTGAAAAAAAATATATTGGGTATTTAAATGTGTCTTGGACCTTGTGGAAGTTTGGTACGTTTCAAAACGGAGTTATTTCAAATAAGTTCAAAAGGAGAGAATTAGGTGGTGACCCCTGGGTTAGACGTGTGAATTTGTTTCGTTAAGTTTTATTGTTTTAACATATTTTAATACATTTTTTGTTAGTAGGTACTTTTTAAACAATTCATTAGTTGAATAAACATGTTTACGAATGTTAACTGGTAACTTTTCTCACAACATACCTACGTCTCATTTATAATTTACATAGGTAATGTGTAACTATGGTTTACATAGGTGTAATTTATTTTCCCGCAATAACCTGTTGATAAAATATTAATAACAGATAATGTAAATCTTACGATACAGGACAGAAGGCGTAAAACCTATGTATCTAGTAATTTATTAGCAACGACCCACCAACCCTATGGACACACACCAACGACCGACCCAAAAATGTTCCCAATGAATTGTAACGGCTTACAGAGTCGTAACTACGTACCACTGAAGAATATTTCGAGGTAAAAAAGAATCTCTCTCTGTCATGCGTGTGTGCATGCATTTGTGTGTGTGTAAGTCTTTGAAACGTTTTTCAGTGGTATTTAAACTGTGCCTCCAAGGAAACAATGATGCGATGGAAATTCTAAACGTATAACATTCAAATTCGATTTCCGTTTTCTATGTATTATTATTATTAAATTTGTATTGTTATTTGTTTTGATAATATAATTGATATATTTATAATATATTTTGTATAAATAATTAAATATAATTAAACAATAAAAAACGCACATTTGGAAATCTTTATGCTGATGTTTGGCGTCCGCATGGGCGAAACGTTTGAAATTATTTTGTATAATAACTGATATAAATGGTGTTATATTGCTGACTGTTCATTACCAATATTTTTATGATAAATTATCTACACTGCTAGAAAAAATTTATAATGTAAAATCTGTATAATCTAGTTTAACATTTAATGTTCTTTTATGATAATGATTAACGACTTATAGCGAATGATTCTAATTATATTAACTATAATATTATAAAGTACTGCGGTATAAAGGTTTTAGTAGCCATTTGGTTTTATACCTATATTTCATTATTGAAAAAAAGAGAAATGTTATTTATTTGTAATAATAATAGTTATGTACCTGGCTCTAATCAAATTTGCGGTAATATTAAAAAACATGTTATATACGTTTTATTTGTGGCCCGCATCAACTAGTTGTTAAAATTTTAATAATAATATTATAAGGTGTACCTATACCTATTATACGAAACGGAATAAAAGGTGGTGCCTAGTAATTTATTACCGACTATCTGATACACCCCTATCGACGCACACTATCGACATAAAAATATTCAGGATGTATATAGTTCGGTCCATGTCTAACACAGAAGAATTTTTGGAAAAAGACCCACTCTGTAATAGTGCCATATGTGAGCGTGCGGGAGTCTTCGAAATGTGTTATGATCAGGGGTATTAAAACTGTCACGGCCGTAGTTATACCTAATATTGTAACGCCCCGTAGTATAAAATCTGTATAAAAATAAAATAGTTTCTTTCTGATTATGACTATCAATGAATGACTATAATATTATAAGTACTTATATGGCGTACTGCAGTATAGGTATAAGATAGGTACTAAATAGACGCAATTAAATGGGTTACGCTTGAGGGGGCTCATCCCCCCTGTTTTAACGACAAATTCTATAAATATTTGACATTTTTCCTAAATGTTTATATTATTATTTTTATACGTCATGATAATATGATTTCAATATTTTTTGACTATATATTTGAAATTGTTATAGTCGCGTAGCACGTTATACATTTTTTAGTTTATTTTCAATAATTTTCGAAGAAGATATATATTTTCACTCTTGAAAAAAACGCGAATACTTAATACTACAACGTTCCTAATAATTTGATTTTAGTGTAATGAAAAAATGTTGAGCATCATTCCACAAATACATAATATGTTACAACATATTATAATTAAAGACCGTGTTTAATAGATATTTTAATTGATATCAGATTCATCAAATATGTACACGGGTCAGCCTAATTATTATAGTATGACTAGCTATTTAGCTTTATATTGCAAATTTTTGCAATTTTTGACGATGTTGTTATTTTTGCAATTGTTTACAAATTATTTTTCTTAGGTGATTTTACAACAAAAATATAACTACGGTACACATTTTCACATTATGGTTTTCAGTTTATCCTTCTTCTTCTTTATCCTAAAAGTAGAGAAGTTTTGTATAGCTACGGTCATATGAGTGTCGTGATATTATAAATGTTAGGTATATAATATCGCACTATCAGAACATTAGTGTTGCAAGTTAAAAAACCATGTTTTGAGAAAAACCAGTTTTTGATTTTACAGCATTGTAAAACACCTCTAAAACATTATGTATTCCATGTATCATCATCAAATTTTGGCTTCAAATTGTCTTGACGATTATGTATATATTTATAAAATCAACTAGAAATATTTTTCATCGTATAGAAAGTAACTTTTTTTTGAGTTAATACAGTAATGTTATAGATATTCCATAAGAAATTTCCCAATCACTACAATAATAACTTAAATTTATAATTTGAAATGTTTTAATTTTTAATGAAATTAAAAACTTTAATATTGGATTTTATATAGGTAGGTACCTAATACTTACATTTCTAAGAAGTACAAAAGATTATGTACCTACATAAACTAAAAAAACTAAGCCAATATTTTAAAATAGAAATTATTATTATTTTTTTTAAATAAAAACTAAAACAACCTTTTATAAAATTAAAATACATTTTGTGAAACCTTTTTTTGAAAAAAAATTTATAAAAACAAAATAATACTAATATTAATGCAATGACGTTCCTTAGGTGAACTATATTAATATAATAAAAAAAAGTCTTAAAGACGATGAAATAAAAACAAAAAAATAAATAAATTACTACTAGGTTTATAAAAACATAATATTTTTACTATCTTTTCAAGTTATTAATTAAGCAGTTTTTTCTTCACATTTTTCTTTTTTTTTTGTCTAAAACTTTTTTGGTCTTCTTATCTATTTTTTTCTCAGCTTCTTTACAGTTTTCTTTTTCGTAGTCCTACTATTTACTGGTTGCTTAGCTATTTGTGGGGTTATTATTCACTCTTTGTGTTGTTGTTGTGTCAATAAACATTCAAAAAAGTTATGATACTGTTCAGGTATCAAGTTAGAGTAGCATAATGAAATCCGGTGTCTCGTTATATTGTACATTACATACGAAACAGAACGACTGTGTAGGCCCCGTGTAATTTATTACAAACCGCCTCACCCCCCCCCCCCCCTATCGACCGACACAACTCGTCGACACAAATATTATGTTCGCATAATCAAATTATCGACCGACCGCGCCACTACCGATACGAAAACCGACATCAGCTCATCATTTTGGAGACCTACACGCAGGTTGTTGGCACGGGTGCAATACGATTGCGCGCGGTCCTTATCAGTGGTACCTTTTTTGTTACAATTTGGCAACGTCGCATCCAATTTCACGCGCAATCGTACGCTTTTGAATAGTCAAAATTATGTTCTTTGTTATTTCGGCACTGCGCGCAATCGTACTCCACCGGTTGGCACGGACAATAATCATTTGAAATTATTTTGGTCTGAGTGAATAATATTATAAAAACCGATAACGACTCATTATAAAAAATATGATTAATATACATTACTAAATGAAATGTTTCATCATAGCTTTGTTGTTTACTACAATAAATATTACATAATATTACTATTGCAAGATAATAAATAATTAATAAAATAAAATAAAATATACTGCCCACTGTTGAACAATTGTTTTTGTGATAAATGATTTACTCTGTGGTGTTTTGTAAAAACACTATAGGGCATACACTTTTTTATATGAATATTTAAGGCAACGTTCAAAATATGCAATAAATATTTTGATTTAATAAAAGCAAAACCAATCAGATTATACCCTTCAAAAAGCCGCTTTATCGCTCGTAATTTTGCAAAAGTAAAATCATTAATAAATTTCCGTCTGCCAATGTAACATATATATGGCTTATAGGTACCTTGTTAAGCCCATCTAAAGTACAATAAATGCGTTTTTCACATCGTAGCTCGTTGTTAACTTTATAATATAGACGTCCGACAAATAGGACAAATAGGTACCTAGTTACACAATTTCCGTTTCACATTTTCACAATTATTTCAATTTTGAGTATATAATAATATAATATTATATCCTACACGTCGAATACCAAAAAACGTAGTAAAAAAAAAAGACGCAAGACCTGAGTTGACTGCACATATTATAAAGAGAACTTGTTTTTGAAAAAAAAACAATATTTCTTAATAATATTAATATTTGTATACTTAACTTTTTTTTAAGTTTTTACTTTTTTGAATAACAACATACAGTTTTAATTTCATATGACCAGGGCCGGCGTTAAAAAATATTTGTGAGGGGTCGTGGTTAACGAAAGTGACGACTAAAATTCATGCATAATATTATAATACCCTAAAAAAATTTTATTGCTATACTCAAAATGACAAGTTTTTGTTTCTACAATTCCATACTAAGTTGAAGCAAAAAGCCAAAAACTCAGCATCAAAATTATGATTTTTTTTTTATAGCACGAATGCACGATCTATTGTGTACAATTGAGCTCCATAATTAGTGTACAGGCACTAAACATAAAATCTTGATAAAAGCATATTTTTATATTTATTTTTCAATATTCACTACTAATTATGTTATTGTTCTAGAGTAAGAATTCGTCAAACCGTTAATGTAATATAATGGCTTATAATATACAAAAAATAATAAAATAATAAAATAATAAAACTATAATAATGTTTCGGTGTCATATGATAAAGAATAAACAAAATCATAGACCTAGAGACATTTAAATCACTATTTCCCAACAATATTGCCATTTTACTTAGAGTTTTTGATCTAAGCTGATTTTTTAGTATCTATCCATTTTATTTTTAAATGGGCATCATAAAACAATAACTATTTTTTATAATAAATAAGCATTATAATATATTATTACATTTTACAAATCATTTAATATAAAACACTGTCAGAATGTGTATTCCAAAAAAACAAAAATTATAATAAATTAATATATATATAACACAGAGATTCTTTCTTTTGACGATGCCCATATTTGTATCATATGTGTCATTTCAAATTTCAATATTATCCAAAATGTCTTTCTCAGAACCAAGTATAATCAAATCATTTAATCGGGAACTGGTCATAGTTGTTCTTAAATGGTTTTTGATTTATTTTAGTTTGCTGAAACATCGTTCATTTGAAGCTGTGGTAACTGGTCGACAAAGTTCATTAGCCATAGAAATTATAGTCCTTAATTAATTGGCTACATCCATACGTTAACCAATGATTTAACATTTTAAGTTTGTAGCCTTAATACCTATATTTATGTCACATAATGCACAATTGAAATCTGTTACATTAGACTTATGTCACAGTTTTTCGGAAATAAGGCAAATGCTTTTTCTACATCTTTTATTGCTATATTTGAACTTATAGGCACTGATAATACTTTAAAAAGTGGTTGAATGCAAACCAGACAAGATTTCAATTTTTTTGTTGACAAACTGATTAATGTGTCTAGAACACGAAGAAATTATTTTCTGTAAAAGTTTTCATAAGTTAAGTTTACATGTGATTGTGGATTTGAATCAATTTTTTTTGGTTTTAATCAAAATCAATATATAGTTTTAGACAAAATGATATGCAATGGCTATAAGTTAATTTATCAGCTACCAATTAATATCAGCGTGTCTACTATATTAAGATCTTTGTCCTTTGGTCTCCGATGTTTCAGTCAATATTTTCATTTGGTACATTATAATATAATTATGGTCCATGAAGTACATACAAATGATAAAATCAATTGATAAACAGTTCTTCTCAAGTCATAATGCTTTTACTCTAGTTTTTTATTTCAATATTTGATTTTGTAGATATTTCATGTAAAACTGAAACAATTCCTTCAAAAAACAGCCAAACGGCTTGTAGAGATTCTGCCCTTGCAGTCCACCTACATAGTCTTGGACAAATGACGAAGCTTTCAATTTTCGATAGAGTTTTATTTAAAGTAAAACTTCGTTTAGTACTTGAAGAGAAAAATACATACAAACTTTCTAAGACGAAAAAAAGCTCACAAAATATAATAATTTGCTTATTTACATATTTTAGGTTTATTTAGCCCGTATAATACAATAAATGTGAAATGTAGATATTAATTTTAGCTGGGGGGACATGGGAAAAAATTATTACATTGGCCCATCAAGCTTAAAATAGAACCAACATGTTTTTCCACTGTGGTTTATTTTAATTTATTATTTTTTTTATTCATATTTTAGATTCTGAGTGGAACGATGAATGTATTGATTTTACAATGATGTGTGTTTTTTTTTTATTTTTTTTTTATTTTTTTATTTTATTTTTGTGTCTGTCATCACCTTTTAGGACAGTAAAACTGCTTCGATTTTCTTCAACAGTAACTTTTATGATTGGAAAGTGAATCTAGTTGGTACTTTGGGGGGTCAAAAGTAAAAATATCGAAGTAGTTTCAAAAGCGACGTGAAAAACAAAAGAAAAATTAA
>NC_042493.1:120824517-120837299 GCF_005508785.2 Acyrthosiphon pisum
ATTTAATACAAAGCTCCTGATATATTGTTACAATATCAGTTGAAAAATATTAAAAATACATAGGCACAATTTTTTTTTATAAGCATTTAAAGATCAAATTTTGACAAAATTGAAACTTCTAAAGTATAGGTACTATTATATATCTATGATAGTACCACCGTTTTTTGTTGATGTATAACGCGTTATAAGTACCTAATAGATATTATGATATGATTAATTTGGAATTTATTATAGGTACCTATTATTGGTCAATTTTTTTTAAATACTATAGACTATAATATAATATTATGTCTTATACCTAGACTGACATACCGTCTCCGCTCAGAATCGTTTTTCTTATACACTGATATTATATCATTGAATTCAAATTTAATACCATCCATTATACAGTGACCCACTTTTAACCTACTGTACAGCAGAGCGAAATCCACTTACCTACCTTTTTTTAATTTAAAAGGAGAACATTTTTCAGGTCAGTTTATAGGCTGAAATTTCATTTTACTTTAAATAGTGGTAGAAAAATACGTTTTAAAAAGAACAAATATTGACTGCATTATTCAAATGCATATTTGACATACCTAAATATCTTATATTTTGACACATTTTTAATTATCCGTCAGAAGTTTCATTATTTTTAGTTATTACTTATTTAATCCTTGTAGTTGGTTAATAATATTATACTATTTTATATACATATCAAATACCTACCCTTGGTAAATTTTACATTTATACATCGATAACATTTAAAAAAAAATATAACGAAAAGTTTCCTTCCTGATAATTGTAGGTAGGTATATACCGACTACCACGCCGGTTCACTATTCACAATTCAAAGTAGAGATGTAAAGATCAATTTGGTAAAATATTACAGTAAATAATTTATTTTATCATAAAAGATTTACATTTCTAAAATTCAAAAATGTTTAATTGTTGTGTATTATACATAGTGTTTGAAGTATGAGAAATATTTCATGAAATATTTCAATGTTTTGTGAAATATTGGAGTTTTGTTAATTATTTCATTTTTATTTTTTAAATATTATTTTGTTTTATATTTTTATTATATATAAATTATAATTATAATTTATATTATTTCATGTGAATCGTTAGCAAGAAAACTATGATTTTTATAATATATACCTAAGTACTGGTTTCCTTTTACTGTTTCTTTTTAATATTTATTATGTTTTTTGTTTTATATAATTATAATACATGTTAACATTAATAAGAAACAATGATTTTCATAACATACCTAACATATATGATACACGTTATACCCAAGCGTTTTTTTAAAAAATTATATTCCATTTTTATATTTTTATTTTTATTATGTTTTTTTTATATACAATTATACAAATACATGTCATAAGAATTTTCAATCAAGAAAACTCTGATCTTATTTTTAACATATAACTGTATAAGTTACCACGTACATGCCACATGGTACATATACAATATACCTATCTACTCCTTATTTATTTAACATTTTTACATCAAATAATAGGTACAGCAAAAAAATATAATATTATATTTTTATACATTAAAACTAAGAAAAAAATGTGTGTCAATGACTAATGAGGTATTTAATTTATTTCGATTAATTATTTAATATTTAAAAAGACAAAACTACAAAAATAATGATAATTGAAATATTTCTCACAGTTTGAAATATTTCACGAAATTTTCAAACACTAATTATACACAGCATTTAAACATAAATTATAATAGTGTAATATACAGTATATACTATGTAATATGTATACCTACTACATTACTTCACTACATAATACCTATAAACTATAATCTATTTATTTTTATAGCCTTAATTATTAGAACACACTTCTCAAATCCATATTGCACACTTCCGATGTCGGACAACACACTTTGTGTCGGGTTCACTAAAAAATAGGGGCTGGAGTGGAGTGGAGTGGTATGCTGTTCCCCCGCAAAATGTTACTTAGCTCTTCTAACCTTTAAATACTTATGAGATACTATAAATCATAAGCTACTTTTCCTAAATTCAATTTTTATATATCTAAATAGGTACTCAGAAAAATATTTTGCTTTCAAAAAAAAAAAAATTAAAAGCGTATGTTGTAATTCAAAAAATAAAATAAATTCCTAAAGGTATTTAAAAGGTACTTACAGACATTAAAATATTTATAATGGGCAATCTATAGTAATAATTGACTGCAGTTCAAATAAATAGGTAATACCTGTCTATGTATTTTAGATTCTGAGCCGAGCGATGAATGTATTGATTCATTGACATTGTCAGTTTTCAATTTTTTAGTTTTTTTTTTATATTTGTCAATAAAATTTTATTTGTTGGGTAAAAATTCGTGAATACATTTAATAAAAGACTCCTGATATATTGTTATAATGGCAGTTGAAAAATATTAAAAATACAAAATCACAATTTTTTATAAGCATTTCTAGTTCAAACGTTTTCAAAATACAAACAAGAAAGTAAAGATATTACATATGAATTTGAATTCAATCTTTCCAAAAGATGACAGCAAATCATCTAAATATGGATAGAAAATTGATGTACCCTATGCCTATAGTATGTGCAACAATTGCCATTATTTTTCAATATAATTGGCCCGGTGTTTTTGAGTTCCTACTTGTCTGTGGGATGATTGGAGACACACCAACCTTTTCAGTAATTTTGATAACACTATGAAAGATTTTTTGAAACTACTTCATTTCATAAATGTTGTAATTTTGTAGTTGTTGTTTCTATTGAATTTGTAGCGGTTATAATTTTTTTTTTATTTTCTGTTTGCAAATATTTAGAAGTTTTGTATGTTATACCAAGTATTCTCTCCATTATAGAACATGATATCAAAAATTGGGAATTGCATAATGATTTGTGTAATAAAATAGCACTTTTGTAAATGTTCAAAATATAGACACACAATTTTTTATTATGAGCATTTTAAGTTCGATTTTTGACACAATGTATCAAATTTAAAATTTAATAATTATTTTGTAATTCAAAATGTATAAAATGTTCAACTCTTACAGCTAAGGATTGAAAATTTAAAACAAGGTGTCGTGTGAATAGGTATTACATATTATAAATTTCTTAATTCACAAAAATATTATCAAATATATTTTAATGGTATGAGGTATTGAATGATAACTGCGATAAAGCAAAACATTAAATACGCGTAGATAGTGTGTTCCTTACAATAATATTATATATATATATATATATATATACAGAATAGTACAAATTGTACAATACATAGTCATTAGCATAAGCTGATATTATTTCACTATAGACCGATATAACCTTCAAGCTTTAAGATTAGGTTTTTATTAATGATAGTTATATATTTTAATGATTAGATGGTATTTAGGTATGATAACTGTAATTATTTAATAACGTTAACAAAGATACTAACAAATAATAGCTTAAAAATACACATTGTGGTACTAACTCTACTACCAAATATAATTATCTATATATTCTATATTCAATGCATTTTTTGTAAAAAATTTTAAATAATATTACAATGAAGAAACGATCTGTAGTTTTTTAATAATATTGTTTTTCTTTCAATTACACAATTAGTAATTGTAAATCTAATCTATGGCGACTTGTGTGGTTCAAATTAACTGGGTTAAAAATATTTTACTCTAACATAATTCATAACTATACTGATAATATAATGTTTGATGTTTGTTGTGTAATGTTAATTTTTCATTAGTACCATACAACAATATTGTTCTATGTTATAATAACGGACGACGATAAGATGCGCATACATTTGTGAACCAAATCACCACATGATTTGTGCTGACAATTGTATATACATGCAGTTGATCGGGGTACAGTTAGTCAGTGCCAGTTGTTCAATCTCTAAATAGGTACCTACCTAAATGAATAATCAATTGATGACAAGTCAATATAGATTATTTTTTCCCCATAATTGTCAGTTATACAACAGATATTGACAACATTTTATCCTTTAATTTAATAAAATTTGAGTTCTTTGTAAATAATTTTCTTATTCAATATTTGGAGCGGTGAATAGTGTGCTTCTGTGCCCTTTGTCCCCGTAGCCAATTTTTAACGCTCTATCAAACAATCCATGTTGGCACAATGAATTTGTCCTATACTACGTTCATGTTAGGGAGGAACCTCAGCGGCCGATTTGTGCACAAGGAGAGGCTTTACCACACAGTTGTATTGGTAGGAGTGACAAACGGGTGTTGGCCCATTAAAACTAGTCGCCACCGAGGTTCCTTAACGTAATTTAAGTATAGATTCTTTACTATAACTCGTACAGATCTTTATTAATACTGTCCTTTAATGAATTTTCAAAAGATAAATAATTTAATTATTAAAGGGCTTATAATGAAATAAATAATTCTGTATTTTTTTTTTAGATACAGCAGTCTTAAAACTTCAAATATTTATCTTGCCCCATAAAGTGTTTTTAAGTTGTATTTGCAGGTATAAACTTGAAAAATATGCAAGGCAAATGTATTTTTCCCCACGAGATTCAACTGTAATCTGTATAATTAATAAACATCTTATTGGTGGCTACATTATAATCATTATTTAAACATATTTATTTTAATGTACATAGAATTCACTTTGATGAAATAAAAAAAAAACTTCCATTAATATAGATACTTGGCTATATTAAAATAAAATTGAACATTTTAAATGAAAATATTCTTGAAATATAATACTAATTTTAACTTATCTTTAAAAGTCATAGTAAAAGATAAAATGATTCACTATTACATTATAATTTAAACAAAAAAAGAATGAAAAATTCAAAATTAATAAGTTATTAACATAAACCGATAATAATAATATGTAATATATATATATCATATTATTATATTTTATCAATCTTAAATATAAAAAAAAATTTAATTTTATGAAATCATATTTAGTTACCAACATTTAAGTATTTTATTATTGATAAACTGACATATTTATTTGTAAGGCATAACTACAAAATATAATAAATAAAACAAAATAAAATAAAAACAAAATAATTGAAAACATTTATCATAGGGTTTGATATAAAATAAATGTTATTTTTTGAACACACGTTGTGTTTATTCGTATTACAATAGTTAAACGCCATTTATATTTTCAGAGTTGGAGTTCCATGTAAGTCTACTTTCATAAAAATGGATAACAACTTGTGGGTACATTAAATTAGCCTCTTCAGCAGTTATTAATTCGGCTTCCTCTAATTCTTTCCATTTTAACAGAAACATCAAATGACCATTTACAACAGTTGCTCCTAAAATTTTATCAGGAATCTTCTCAATACCTTTAGAAACATCACCCGTTTTAACTTGTTCAATATTGTCTTCCTTTTCCTGTTTTATCACTGCGCCAACAGATTCTTCTGATGAAGGACACAATGTAGTTGTTGAATTTGAAAGTCTCTGCTTCAAGGCACGGCGCTCACGTTTTTCCATTCTTTTTCTTTCTTTTTCTTCCTTTCGAAGATTTTCTTCAAACTCATTTATCATTTCTTCGCAATCAAGGTTCTCTTCTGGTTCCCACGTGTTTTCTCTGTCATCATAGCCTTTCCACTTAAGGAAGTATTCTACCTTATTATTATTTAAACGTTTATCTAAAATTAATTCCACAGAATATAGCTCTTCTTGATCCTCTTCTGTAGCAGTACCACTAGGTAATATGTTTTCAACGCCTTCTATCTCGCTGGAACAAAAATACATTAATGTGTTACTAAAAATATAGGTATAATGTATAATTAAAAGTTGGCTGCAGATAACACCTAAAAACATCACATAAATTGTTATCCATTGGATATTACTTTATAAGTTTGTCAGCATAGCAATTAATCTATTTGTTTTTTATACGCTTCACCAATAGAACCAATAAGCATTATTTTAAATCATAGATATATTGATATTTTAATTTTTAATTTAAGAGGATGCTATACAGGCATTTGTTGTGTCCGTCTTACAAGTTTGTAACATAGCAAATTTTACGCTCAGCAGATCACAGTTAGCTCTGTTAGTTTAAAAATTAGAGTGAATTCAGAATTGACTTCTTATACAATTTTGAGGTAAGATTATTATCTAGGGCATCTCATAGGTTTATTATTATATTTTAATTTTAAAGCGATTTATGAGTATTTTAAGATATACAAACAATTTACAATTTTAAAATACTATACATCTCTTTAAAATAAAAATATAACAAAAAGCCTAAATTCTAATTTTTAAACTAACGGAGCTAAACTTGATCTGCTAAATGTAAAATTTATGCACTTGTAAGATGGAGATAACAAATGTCTGTATAGTGTCCCCTTTTGTTTAAAAAAAAAAAAAAACAAATAAGTGCTTATAGTTAGATGCGGATTGGGGAAACATTTTGGTGCGGAAAAATATTGATAATAGGTAGCCGCACAGCTTTTGTGAATTTATTGATAGTTAGGAACATTTTTTATATTAAATGATTTGTCATTGAATCCAACAAACAATGTTTTGAAATGTATTCATCTAATAATTCACATACTAATAATTGGTTTATAAAATATATTATAGATTGTTAATTAATAAATAATATAGTAAAATAATATCCATAATGTAAACAAGTTTCCATAATACAGTGCTATAATGATTAATTTCTTTTATTATTTTGTAAATGTGTAGTTTAAATATAACTGTTGAAATAAAGCTTTATTGATATTTGAAATTTAAAAGGGGACCTGGGTTATAATAAGCTGATATTTAAAATATATTTATAAATAGATTATCAGTTTTTGCCACTGAATATGAGTCGAGAAAAAATGTAGTATTTCGCCAGGTAAAAATGTAGGTATTACGCCGGGTACTGAGTAATGGCCGGGTAAAAATGTAGGCATTCTGCCGGGTACCGAGTAAGAGCCGAGTCTTAAATATGATAACGAGTACCCGGCCATCAAGTAATTGCTGGGTAACCGGAATATCTCTACTAGTAGGTATATTAAAATATACTACTTAAAAACTTTTTAAAAGTATTTTTTATACAACACTGACACTATTAATAAGCAAACAAATTGTATTAGCATTCATTGTAATTGATAACAAGAAGTTGAAGAAACAGTTTCAGAAGATCATACAAATAACAATACCTATTCCCATGATTTATTAAGGTAAGCTTTGTAACGAGAGTGTAATATCATACCTATTATTGTATCATTAAATAGTATATACCTAATGAATATTCAATACCTCGTTCAATACCTTCCACAGTTCTAGGATTGGTCTAAAATATTTAATAGTTTCAATTTAGGAACTAAAGTTTTATTCAACAAATAGGTAATATGTTTAAAGGTGTGTTTAATTGTTATTGGTAGAGTACCAGGGTAATCATACATAATATAAGACTTATTCAAATTTTCATTTGTTCAAACAATTAAAAATTTGGGGTCAATGTAGTAATACTAAAATTTTTTTTTTATTCACTATTCAAAATTGATTATTGATATCACACTCTAAACATCAAAAAAACATTAACTAGGTAGATATGATAATCACATAAAAAATTATTTAATATTATTATTTATTAAAAAAATTTTAAAAACAATATTTTAATTGATTAATATATTTTGTAATGGTATATTATGTATATTAGGTATATTAGGTATACTCTCGGGTATACTAAATATGACTAAATTAGCATAAGATAGGTATTTTTTTATTTTCTATATCATTATCAAAAGTTGTGTTTAAGTGATTAAATAATAAAAAAAATATTAAAAACAGCTTTTTGCGTAGGGGGCAATCCATCAGGAAAATCCTGAATTCCTCGTGGGCCAATCTGCTGTTAATCCACACACAAAAAAAATATAAACCGCAGTAAAATATATTCAATTAATGACAAAAAAAAATTACATTCATAGTAAAATATTGCTTTGATTATTGATTACACCATTTTAGTTCCATGATTGTTTGTTATTTGAATAGTTAATAGTTTTGTTCGTTTTGACAAAAAGTGTACACTTTTTCATAATAGTGTACAATGAAGAGTTTTTTTTAGAAAAGTGTTGGCATACACACTGTTTGTTTTAAAATAGTGTGGGTTTAGTGTGTACAGTAAACACACCACATAAAGTGCAGGTGTAGCCAGTGTAGGTGATTGTTATCATTTCTTATTAGCAAATATATTTGATTCCGTATTGCAGCTGATTAATCTACACCAAAAACATTTGTTTTGAAAACAGATTTCTGACCACTCCCCTTACACTTTCCCCTGACGCTACTCTAATTAGTGTACATTTTTTTTTCAAAACAAACAAACCTAATGTGCATGTAGGTTTGTATTGAAATAAAAAAAAAAAATGAAGCAAAACCTTAAAATGAAAATAAAACAGAACTTGTAGAACAAAATAAATACCCAAAAATAAATTTGTCAAAAAGATAGGAAACCGATAATTTCATTCAACAAAGATCCCAGGCTATTGGAACCCATTTCTACGTAATCGCCATTTGAAAGATAAACAAAAGTAATAAATGTTTTCCAAAAAATATATTGCATGGCTCTATGGATTCATATAAGCGATCAAAATGATTAGCTAGAAGATGTTTAACGTACAATTACGGGTATGATCTTACACAATATATAAAATGTATATCTAATATACCTATTATAAATTACGAATCAAGAGATGTATAAGTTTGACCACATACTTATTATAATTTTATAAATTATAGTCAAATTATTTTAATTAAAATACCTAGTATCTATGATCACGGGGCTATATTTTACATCTTGTAACGGATAGTATCCGTTTACTTCAAACATATAAATATTAATGAACATAGGTAGTTAATTAAAAGTTATGGTAATAAATAATACTGTCAGGTGTAGGTGAGTAAACACAATAATATTAGAGTGTAATGTTTTAAAAAGCGGCCACGCTTGGAGGAGCCACTTTTACATGCAGTGATTGATCAAAACCCTGTAGGTAAAAGGCCTCTGAGAAGACCAAGAATTCAATGGGAAGATGTTGTAAAGAAGGACCTTGAGCAGTTGGGAGGTTGTTCCAATTGGAGAAATCTAGCATTGGATAGAGAAGGATGGAAGCTTGGTTGTGAGACGGGATGGTCTTAAAGGCCCAATAAACTAGAAAAAAAAAAAATGTTTTAAAAACCAAAAAACATGTATCTAGTGACAGGACATGGGGAATTGCCATTAACATAAGTAGGTATATATGCATATACTTAAACTAGAAAACAGGATGTAATATGTAGCAAATAGTTGGCGTTTCGTGGAAACGTCATTTTGATTCTTTTCACACATATGCCACAGGATACCGATAACGCATTGACGCAATACAAATGAGTCGATAGACCGAGGGGTAGGTAGGAGATCCTGGGCCCTTATAAAAGCTAATCTGAAACGGCCTGATTTCAGACGTGCACTCACATTCTACTAACAAGCATCTTCATACCAGTCAGTACAATAATTTGTCATTTTTAGACTTTGAATATTTTTCACTGATCATATTTTAAATAAACACTTTAACTATCAACATGTCTACATTTATTCAACTATCCTAAGACAAATCAACAACTCTGAGGTCTTGCTACCTGCAACCGATTGTCAGATTACCACAATCTCTACGAAAATTATAACTTTCAACGACAACACCCAAGACAAGACACCGTTGAGACCAGTACACCTTCGCGTCACTCGGTCGCAGACACACACATAATATACGACTATCTATTGTACACTTCTATGACTATTGACAATACACAATTTATTATTTCATTTATTGTTGAATCGACTTCAACCTTTGTTCAACAAACAATCATATGGATTGCACGCAACAATATGGATAGTGTATTATTTCTTATTTGTTGGCGGACGCGAACAGTTTGGTGGCGGTAACGTACGCGTATTCTCAGATTCTCAATATTGACGTGCTTCGGGCTGTGCGCGATACAAACATTAAACCGTAAACGGTTGAGGTTCGCGATCGGTAACATCGTTTGTCCTAAACGGTTTTCGTGATTTATCAAACGTTATTCCGTAACAGGCATAAAATATTTGGAAAATGGCGGCGGCGGCGGCGGTGACGACGCCATTATGAACGATGGTGTATGGGTTACGTTTATAATGTTTTCATTAGAATTGGCGAAAAATGTACACAGGCCGCGGTCCGCCTCGACGATATGGGAACAGCGAGCGCAAACGATGAAACTCAAAACCGAATGAACGGCCGTGCGCGCGCGTGAATATTAGTTGACACTCACCTTGAAGACATGACGGAAGAATGAGTTTAGCGTCGGCAAATACAACTGGAACGACGGCGACTGCTCCGGCTACGATGTAACGTGGCTTAGCGTTTGGCACCGTTGAGCGGTGACGTAGAGTGGACGAGCGTCAGACGACAACCAAAGCGTAACAAGTGATACGACAGACTAATCAAAAAAGTCGGTACGCCCGCCGAATGGAAGGAAATCGATCGACGGCGCAGTGGCGTAGTGGTTACGCCCACGAACCGAGAAATTGTATATTATACCGGACGCGGTAATACCGTAGAACCACAAATTTGATTAATGGTTAACGTAGTTTATAGGTTATGCCGGGTAATACGGCGTCTCCCGGCGGTTTGCTTACATCACGTTATCATGTGATAATATGATAAGACATCGTACTGTTATCATGTCTGAAATAAATGAAATTAAAAATTAAAACTGTCAGTTCCTAATGGTAAAAAATTAAAAGCGATTTCGAATTTATAGTTTACACTACAGATTATTGATTATAATGTGAACATTGTATATGGTCTGTGTTTACACTCTATAGTTCTTACGACGATTGCGCCAATACCTACGTTTTGTATTTTACCTAAGTACCACTTTATGAATGTTATGGACTACAGTTGTCTTCAAATGTATTATGTGTATCTGCAACGCAATTCATTAGTATTTAAAATAATGGATATTCAGTTATCACATGATTGAAATCTAAACGAATCGCCTCACTAATACGGCCTGATTCAGGACCGCGCCGTCCTCAAGTAAGTCGTACCTATCCATTCTTTAATAATTATTATCTATAATCTTAAGTTGTGGTTATTACGATAGTAAAACATATCTATACTTTTCAGTTTTTAAAGTCACCGCGTCTGTTACGTCCCAACTGACGTCGATACATACACCAACGCAGAGATGAACACTTGATGTATTATGTTATATTTGAGTGTTTATTAACAAGTACAAAATTACAATATTATAAATATATGACAGTGAGTGGTGTTACGACCTGCCTCTAAGTGTCTTATGTGTATTGCAAATATATGACAGTGAGTGGTGTTACAACCTGCCTCTGAGTGTCTTATGTGTCCCTAACCGTCTGACGAGCTCTTGTCATGGGCTCGTATATATATGATCGGATCCTTTGGAGTGGGTGGTCGTTGTAGTGGCTAAATCCGGTCATGAGACAGAGTCCTGGTCTCGACTTGGTATGCTGGACGACTCGCATCCTCTGTATGTGTGTTGACATTCCCGAGGAGATACGTGTGACGATGCTTTTATGGTTCGATTGTTTCATACTATGCTTTTGCAACGATCTCCGCGTGATATAATATACTAATGGTCTTATTAGTTACATCCGTTAGATATTGCTAAGAACGTGCGATACGCTATACATAGTTTATACATAATTGATTTATACGTAGGTACGTAACACCTCCCTTCTGAAAAAAAGACTTTATGTTTAAAGGTTTAAACATAAATCTTTTACAAGTTATAGTATGTAGTTATTACAATAATTTTACAATAGTGGTACATTGGTTATAAGATAGTGATACATTGGGTTAAGTGTATAATAATTGTTAGATATTAAGACATTTTTTTTTTTTATAATTTTCTTTTGTTTTACATTTTTCCTTATTCTAATGTTAGTACATGGTGGTTATATATATTTGTGTTTAAAATACTTATTTTATAACTTAGACATTAATTATTACATATTTATATACCCATCCATTAATCTATTGGTCTTACTAGAATTTTTTTTTTTTTTTTTAAGTTTTACTATAGTATAATCGTTTTATTCTATATTCGGTTTCACATAATTGATATAGCTGTATTGGTCCCATATAATTTATAATATAATTAAATAAACATTTGGTGATAATCACATCCGCTACTGGATCGTGACTATGGGTTATGTTATGGTTTATTCTGCATATTAAGTCATGGGTTTCCATTAGATTTAGCATTCTCCCGTTTTTTGGGTGGTATCCTATTTTACTAGAGTATAATAATTTATTGGTGGATCCGGTTATGTCAAGAAGTTTCAGGTGAAAATAATTATCGTTGTTATCACTATATGAAGTGATATTTAACATTTTCTTTATGTTTAATTGCAATCGGTTTATTATGATTTTATCGGTTGTACCATTCCAAAAAACTATAACTGGTGTTCTTTCGTCAGTATGCAAGTACCGGTTGAGATATACGGTGGACAGAGTTGTCGCCCCCTCGAGCTTTAGACTGTTTTCTAACTGCCCCAATAATGGTATTAACAACTCTGGCTTGTTCCTAAATATTCTCCCAATACTACGCATTACTTGTTTGACTTCGCGATGCTGTAACATCTTCAATCTATTGGTGGTAGTCAACACGATGGGTTTGCCCTCAATTTTAATTGGTCTATATTTATCGAGACTGTTTGATAACGACCCCGATACAAGTAATAAATCCTTTTTATTTATCATAGTGAATTCGAAGTCCGTTATAATGAATTTGATGTTGTGACTGTAAAAAAA
>NC_042493.1:120837349-120839371 GCF_005508785.2 Acyrthosiphon pisum
AATATTGCATATTCACAGAAAGTATTATATATATATTATATTATTATTTATTGTGAACAGAAAAGTTATAGGGGTAACCATGGGCGCCCGGAGGGGGGGCAAGACGGGGCATTTGCCCCCCCTGGAATTCAAATAGAATGTTGAATTTTCAAAATATTTTGATTTGTTTTGAGCTGTTTACGGACAATTTCAGTTTCCAATTTAATTAGTTTTTTTTTCTATGAATGTCAATAAAACTTTATTTGTTGAGTAAAAATACTTGAAAATTTAATACAAGGCTCCTACTATATTATTACAATGACATTTGAAAAATATTAAAAATCCTTTGTCACAGTTTTTTTTATAAGCATTTAAAGTTCAAAAATTGACAAAATATGGAAAAATCACGAAAATTAGCAAATTATTTTGAGTTAATAATTCGTAAAAATTTTACTTTTTAGAACTAAGATTTTAAAATGTAATACAAGATTCCTTATAGGTTAATCTACCTTTATCAAAAAAAAAATTTCTATAAGAAACTCAAATTAAATTTTTATGAGCGTTTGAAATTCATATTTTTACAACATTTGATATTCACTCGATTTCTTACGTAACGATTTTCTTATTTTATTGTAATTAAAAAACGAATGACTGTAGATACCTACTTGAAAATTTCACTGAATGTTTATATTAGAATTTTCTATACACGATAAAAATTTGAAAATAACTTGACTCTTTTTTAGCTGCTTACGGACATTGTCATTTTTCAATTTTTTAATTTTTTTTTTCTATAAATATCAATAAAATTTTATTTGTTTGGTAAAAATGCGTGAAAATTTAATGCAAGGCTCCTGATATATTGTTACAATAGCAATTGTAAAATATTAAAAATACATAGGCACACATTTTTTTTATAAGCATTTGAACTTGAAATTTTGACAAAATGTATCAAATTTAAAATTGAATAATTATTTTGTAGTTAAAAGTTTATAAAATGTTCAACTTTTATATCTAAGGATTGAAAATTTAAAACAATATTTCATGTAAATATTTAATTCTGTTACCAAAAATTCTAAGAAATACATAAGCACAGTTTATTTTTATAGTCATTTTAAGTTCAAATTTGGACGAAATTACATATTAAAAAACCTGGAATAACTATTTTAGTTATTTTGTTGTGATTGTATAATATTACTCGTGGGTACTTGAAACTTCTAAAATATACTATTATATATCTATGATAGTACCACGGTTTGTTATTTAAGTATAACGCGTTACCTAATGAATATTGTGATATGATTAATTTGGAATTTATTATTGATACCTATTATAGGTCAATTTTTTTTTAATACTATAGATAAGTATAGTATAATTGTTTAGGGACTGTTTAGGGACATTTTCAGTTTCCAATTTTATTAGTTTTTTTTTTCTATGAATGTCAATAAAACTTTATTTGTGGAGTAAAAATACTTGAAAATTTAATACATGGCTCCTACTATATTGTTACAATGACATTTGAAAAATATTAAAAATCTATAGTCACAGTTTTTTTTTATTAGCATTTAAAGTTTAAAAATTGAGAAAATATGTAAAAATCACGAAAATTAGCAAATTATTTTAAGTTAAGAATTCGTAAAATTTTTTGTTTTTAAATCTAAGATTTGAAAATGTATTACAAGATTCCTCATAATATTGTCTACCTTTATAAAAAAAAAATGTTTACAAGAAAGTCAAATTCAATTTTTATGCGCGTTTGAAATTCATATATTTATAACATTTGATATTCGCTCGATTTCTCATGTGACGATTTTCTTATTTTATTTTAATTAAAAAACGAATGACTGTAGATATTTGAAAATTTCACTGAATGTTTATATTAGCATTTTCTATTCACCATAAAATTTTGAAAATAATTTGACTCTTTTTGAGCTGTGTACAGACATGGTCAGTTTTCAATTTTTTTAGTTTTTTTTTCTTTAAATATCAATAAAGTTTTATCATGATTTGGGCAAGAAAGTGTAAAAGTTTAATACAAGGCTCCTG
>NC_042493.1:120839639-120848700 GCF_005508785.2 Acyrthosiphon pisum
GTCATTTTAAGTTCAAATTTGGACGAAATTACATATTAAAAAACCTGGAATAACTATTTTAGTTATTTTGTTATGATTGTATAATATATTTCGTGGGTATACTTGAAACTTCTTAAGTATACTATTATATATCTATGATAGTATCACGGTTTGTTCTTGATGTATAACGCGTTATAAGTACCCAACGGATATTGTGATATGATTAATTTAGAATTTATTATAGGTTAGGTTAGCAGAGCGAAATCCACTTACCTACCTTTTTTTAATTTAAAAGGAGAACATTTTTCAGATCAGTTTATAGGCTGAAATTTCATTTTACTTTAAATAGTGGTAGAAAAATACGTTTTAAAAAGAACAAATATTGACTGCATTATTCAAATGCATATTTGACATACCTAAATATCTTATATTTTGACACATTTTTAATTATCCGTCAGAAGTTTCATTATTTTTAGTTATTACTTATTTAATCCTTGTAGTTGGTTAATAATATTATACTATTTTATATACATATCAAATACCTACCCTTGGTAAATTATACATTTATACATCGATAACATTTAAAAAAAAATATAACGAAAAGTTTCCTTCCTGATAATTGTAGGTAGGTATATACCGACTACCACGCCGGTTCACTATTCACAATTCAAAGTAGAGATGTAAAGATCAATTTGGTAAAATATTACAGTAAATAATTTATTTTATCATAAAAGATTTACATTTCTAAAATTCAAAAATGTTTAATTGTTGTGTATTATACATAGTGTTTGAAGTATGAGAAATATTTCATGAAATATTTCAATGTTTTGTGAAATATTGGAGTTTTGTTAATTATTTCATTTTTATTTTTTAAATATTATTTTGTTTTATATTTTTATTATATATAAATTATAATTATAATTTATATTATTTCATGTGAATCGTTAGCAAGAAAACTATGATTTTTATAATATATACCTAAGTACTGGTTTCCTTTTACTGTTTCTTTTTAATATTTATTATGTTTTTTGTTTTATATAATTATAATACATGTTAACATTAATAAGAAACAATGATTTTCATAACATACCTAACATATATGATACACGTTATACCCAAGCGTTTTTTTAAAAATTTATACTTCAACTCCTCTATGTAGGTAAAGAGTACCTATCTCATACATGATTTTATTTTGAGCTTACGAAAAAATAAAAATGAAATATATTAACGTCCAAGATACAATATGAAAAATGAATACACAAAATAACAACGACATGTTCAAATAATTTGGCTCCAAAAAATATGACGAAGAATAATAATTTAATATCCAATAGGGTTTCAATCGATAAGTGATAAACTGATAACTGAACATATAATTTAGTTAATACAATTAAACCATATTTTATGCAGTTATAGGTATACCTAGTTACGAACTTCATTCATAAGTTTATAATTATTATAAGTATTTATAACCATTGACCATGAACATATTGTAGTAATTCGTAAACCTTGGTTGATAAGTGATAATTATGACCACCGACTAAGATAAACAGGACTGGAAACGAACCTTTATCATTTGACCAAGATCTGTTACGGTAAGTCTGTAATAGAAGCTATAATAGAAGTTTTTAAAGAGCCCTGGTTAGTGGTTACGGGAAGTTAACGAGCGATCGTGGCGACAAAATTGTATAAGTCACTGAATAGCCATAAAACAGTGTATGAAGCTGATGAAAAAAGACAAATACTAATAGATGAGGCCACAATCACTCGTTGACTTTTCGTGACAGATGTGAATTTTTTCATATACCGTTCACCATTGTTCGTTTCCAGTCGTGTTAACCTTAGTCATAGATAATAAAATAATGGATAGGCCATTCCTATATTAATGTACGAGTAGTTTGCGTACCGGAATGTGGATGAGAGACAGACAGCTTTTATATAGTGCTTCTTACTCTAGCAAGAGATTTTATTATTATTTTATTATAAGACCTCTTGTAACGTTCATGCACGTGTGATAAGATATGGCTTATGGCTTGTCCATTATTTTATTATCTATGATCTTAGTCCGTGATTTTAACTGATAAGTTATTCACTATCAATATTTTCAGTGTGTAATTAATGTATTATTTCTAACCATATATAACTGAACACGTTTAAAAGAAAAAAAAATATTTTTCATAATTTCATTGAAATATTTCAAATTCAGATACCTAATTGTAGCAGATGATGTTATATTTATTACAATGGTATAATTCGCATTTGGTACTTATATTTTTTTATTCTTAAAGATGATAATGGACCGAACAGGATAGGTATGTTTGGTAGCATAACAGTATAAATCTAAATCGTTCACAGACCAATAATGCAAAACTAATATATTTTTTGTTATAAAAAAAAGAAATATTTCCATGGCACACTTATTTTACAGAAAATTAAAATATTTTGTTAGTTTGCCTACTGGCAATTACAAGACAAATAAAATGCACAATTGGGTTATTTGATGAAAGTTTTTATTGTAATAATTATTTATTTATTTTATTATTTATGGAAGAAAGAAATTCCATTTACAAAGAAAAAAATTGTTAATAATCGAAAAAAAAATTTTTTAGGTAATAAAACCTATCAATTGTTTAGGTACTAAAACCTATCAACCCAGCATCCACACAGTAGACCAGTCCTGGTTTTGAACTGTGGACGTAGCATTTGCCACCGAACGTCTGTCCCTTGATTGGTGTTCCTGGTGTTCTGGGTCTCTTGTTAACCGTAGAAAATTGGATCCTTCGGGGATCGTTGAAAGTTTTTCTTCGAAAAGCTCGGCCAAACCAGAGCAAGAATTGTTACCACTCACTGCTAGGCGGAAAATTGTGCTGTTGATTCCGTCCTTCTCGAACAACTTCGGAATACGAAAAAAAAGAGAAACAGAAAACAATTAATCAACCAAGTCATAATATTATGTATCTTAGGAAATCAAATTAGAGGGAAGCACGTATTCGGATTCAAATGGACTAAGTCTGGTGTCAGCTCAAAATTACATAAAATTATCGTTTATACGTTTTAAGTACACATATAATAATTAGAAATTTTTAAATAATTATGTTATCATACAAATTAGTGTATTAAGCGTTTAATAACACTATATAGAAAAAAAAGTTAAAAGAATAATCTAAAATGCAGTTCCTAGAGTAAAATAAAAATTTAGCGTATTATGGTTATGCATACCTAGATACTATCTATTTTCCTAGAAAAATACATGGTATTTACTATTTAGTATTTATTATTTACTATATTTTGTAGGTTTTAAGCTATAAGAAATATTAAATAATAATAGCTGTGAGCTGATAACGTTTGGTGCACGTGTTCCGGTGAAATGTCAATTATTGTACACTATTAATAAATTATAGTTAGATTATTGTATTATTGTTATTAATAGTAATTCATTATAATTTTAACTAAAAAGGATAATTTTGCTGGCTTTTAAGAGGAACACGGTATAGTCAGTGTTGGGCCACAATATAATTTTGTGTAGGTATCGATATCGTTCAGATTTTTCCGTAATTCACAGTGTAATTTGTGTCGTCGGTGCGACGTAAACGTCCGTTACTCCGTTATTTTTCAAACATTTCTGACATTTATCGTACAGTGATAATTATTAATTTCAAATTGGGTACAATATTATTTTTAGTGATGATTGAATTATAATTGGTGCCTCTACCTGGGTCTAGGAGTGATATTTGGAAAACATTTGGATTTGAAATTAATGATAGTGGTGTTATATTAGATAAAAAAAAAAGTATTCTGTCGAGCGAGTAAGAGTTCCATTGTTTATAGTAGAAATATATCTACATTTACTATTTTATTTACTTAATTGTTTGTATGTTACTAGTAATTAACTAGGTAAAACAAATGTTTAGTTAATAGTTTATTATAAATAACTAATAAGTAATAATTATGTATGTTAAATGTGTACGATGTTGGTGTACCAATAATAAATAATAAATATTAATTAGCTTAATAAAGTAAATTCCTTAATGTGATATAAATTTAGTTAAATGAATACGAAAAGTTTTTTTTTAATTGTTTAGGTAAACATAAAATTATATTACGATATGATATCGATATCAGAAAAATCTAAACGAAATCGATACACAAAAGTATATCGTTGCCCAACACTACTAGATAGCATAATAAGAGGGGTACCTATGTTATAAAATTCAAAGACAGGTAGGTGAAAAAAATAGAAAAAATTATTAATAATATCATTCATTATTTGTAGGTAGGTACATATTAAATATAGGTACCTATATGTTATATTCCGAAAAAAAATATACCTGTTAGACGTGAGTAGGTATATTGTTAATTAACCTAGTAAAATATCAAATTTTCAATAAATCTAGATGAAGTAATTGGCACTGTGTCTCAAATAAGAGTTGTCTTAGGTGGTGACTGATTTTTGTCAGGATTGGTCAGACCACTGTAACAATTATGTTTTTAAAATCTGTATAACGTCTAACTGCTGGCTTATTACCCTATCTTATATTTAACTGTTCACCCCCTAACCGAGTACACCTCAACCAGCGTTTAAATCGGTTTCCGACGACGATCCGTGGCTGAAAAAATCTTTACTTGGTTAATTTTGCAAGAAGCAAGCTTGACGGTTGTTTAAAAAATAACGTAGGTGTAACAAGAGCACGTGTTTGCGCTCCTAACCATTACCACGCAGAAGCATACCGCCTATAACTGAGGTTACCTAATCTTATTTGAAACACAGCATCAAGACGTCAAATATATGTAGTTATAAATCTGAAAACCTTATATCTAAATTGATTATAGGGAATTGAAAAAATGATTGGTCTTAAGCTAATTTTATAACGAATCCAAATATGTTTTCAGATGCACAAATTTCAGTTATAATTATTATACTTACGGCACATCTGATACTTTCCACACCAGTCTTGTTGACGTCTTGGCCGTATAGACGTACGAACTTGGTTCCATCATTGTTATTTACCGTCGACGTCTTGGGATATTCGTCACAGGAAAAATTGATTTCTTCCATACCTGAGTCTTCCGTAGACAACAGAACAAATAATATGCAAGCTCAATAAATGTGATATGGTAAGATATTTTTGAATTATATTTATATATTAAAATTCATTGGGATGAGTGTTGCCCGTATTTCCTATTCCTCATTGAATAATCATCAAACAATTTATAATCTAAAATGTGTAGATTATAAATTAATTCGAACAGTGTAATACCGCAATGTTGTGGATTAGTGAGTAGGAAGAGGGTTGTCGAAGGGGGCAATTGAGGGAGGTATAAATTGTTGGGTGCGGTAAAATTGTTATGCTTATTTATAGTAGGTGCTATAACATTTAAAACATTCTTTTCTATTTCTAATAAAATTATTTGAGAACAAGACTCCTAAAAAATATAAGAAGGTACTCAAATTTTATTTTTTGTTATTTTTTTATATTTAATATTATTATGCATTATTTCAGTTTTAACTAAAATTACTATAATCAAATAATTACATACGTGTGATCGTTATTTCCTATATTTTTTTTTGTGTAAAAAAGTATAAAGGAGAGTATTAAATAGTAAAATCGATTTGGAACATACTCACATACATATTATATTAATATAAGAACTTACTATACTTCACGAAAAATATAGTAGTTACCCATATTTGGTTAAATGGCACTGTCTGGGCAATACGAATTTCAAATGAACAATAACAACATAACAATGTATTTAATATGCACTCGCTCTATGTAATATAATAAGTACCTAAATAATATTATTATAGGTACTGTTAACAAACTAGAATAACTTTCACAGTAGGTAGCAGCATAGAATCCTGTATTGTTCTAAAATAATAATTTGTTACACGTACCCTCCTGACCGCATTGTTGCTTGCTATTGCCAAGCCACAAGTTAAATGTTTTTTCCATGTATGCTTTTTCTACGTTGAAATGGACACAACCACCGACCTGTGGTGAATCCAAACTCATGCTGCTCACTGAATAATTAGCCTTTCCCATCAACAAGCACGCATCTATGATGTTAGCCAACAATGGAATGTCTGTAACACCTAGTATATCGAAAAATTTCGTAATTATTAGTATAGGTTTGGTATTTAAAATGGTTTAGGGGTGTCAGGAAAAAAATACAAATACAATTTTCTTATAGTTATCGTATATCCTTATATTTATTGCTCTGTATTTTTTCCATTATTATTAAATTGTATTAAAATGTGTGTAAAATTACACGAGATTAATTGTTATGATCACAGTTGTTATATTAAATGGATTGAAAAGTGAAAAAATTATAACAATAATAATGAGTGTAAAGTAATATTTAAAATTAAGATAAAATTGTTTCGAAATCTAAAAAAAAATATTTCAAAATTGAAAAAAGCTTATTACTATTATAAGGAATTCCATTCAACTAACAGTGTTGGGAATAGATAACTAAAAAATTATATAGATAAGATATCATAATTTTGACAAAATATTATCTAGATAAAAATAAAGATAACATAAATGTAATTTATCTAGATAAATACCATTTTTTTACACTTATTTTTATTGTTTTTTAGTACTTTTGTAATATTAGATTTATATCAATATAATAACAACGGATTGAGTCTTTGAAATACAGTTCTACGAAGTTAATTTTAATTTATTTGTTAAATGGATGGGGAAATAAACCTATACCTAATTAATTTTAATATGCTCATTATGGCTAGTAGAGAACGATGTATAGTGCAAGCCCGCACACAGGCTCTCGTAATATCGTAATACTGCCGTTGGCAATAATAACAAGAAATATATTCTTCTAATTTGATAAATAATTTATATTTTATTAGAATTTTAGTGACATTGGTTTTATAATTTTGTAGGGGCACTATAATATTTATCTAGATAAGTTCATTTTTTATCTAAGCTAAACATTAGATAAATCGTAACATAATTATCTAGATACTTTAAAAGATAATTTATTTCAAAAAATCTTATCTAAATAATTTATCTAGGTAATTCCCTACACTGTCAACTACTAACTAAATTTTATAAGTACTTACGTGCTGGAATATTCGGAAGACTGCCTTCTTTGATGTCTGCTTCACTGAAAGTAATGAACAAAGCACAAATAGTCGCTACTATTATCGAATTCATTATGGTGTTGCTTTTTGTAACTGCAGGAAAATTGAGAAGACGAAGAAAATAATGTAAGTTAAACAAACGGTTGTAAGAAAATTTAAATATCTGAACACAGAATGGGGTTGAAAAAAATACAAGACGGGAAGTGAACTGGAAAAGTAGTAGGTAAGGCTACGGATCGCACAATGGTTACGAAGACCCTTCGTTAGCCCTTTTATAGGTCGCCTCGTCGGCAGTGGTGGTGGTAGTGGTGGTAGTCCCCCATCACCCGCTTGATATATTTACAGTATAATAAGGCCTGCAACGACCAGTACTCCCGCCCACCATACAATATTATATTAATATAACGTCTTTATGCGTATCTACTATTCAGCAAAAATATCCAAAAAAATATAAAGTATAGGTAGGTACAAGGTAGGAATAAAAGAGCTACCTGTGGAATAATGGACAATTAATAACATAATAACACAACATTAAATCTGTATATTTCGGTTTAAGTGTAACTCAGTTCATACAAAAGTGCCATATCAACTTTTCGAAAGATACTAAATTAATATAAATACAGTCAACTCGCGATATAACGAATTTCAAGGGACCGAGAAAAAAATTCGTTATATCGAAAGTTCGTTACATCGAAATTATATTATACCGCGATATTTTCAAGGGACCGGTAGTTTTATTCGTTATATCAAGATTTTCGTTATATCGATATTCGTTATATCGCGAGTTGACTGTATCTTATATTATATATGCTTGAAACTCGTCATCATCGTTATCTAACGTGCTTCCCGATCCACTGACGCAATAAATATGACTGTTCGAAGACCGATACAATGGTATGAATGATAAAATGATTTTGGAAGAATGAAGAAAATATTTCAGGCGTTTTTCCACATAAATTTAAGTAGTGTTCAGATTTTTTTAAGTACCTATAAAACTGTAAGAGTGAACGATTCTTTATAGTAAGATTCTGAGCGGAGTAATGAATGTATTGGTTTTACAATAATCTGTGTTTTTTTTTTAATTAATTAATTTTTTATTTTTGTGTCTGTGTAAACGATAAGTAGTCGAAATAATGCTTCGATTTTCAATTTCAATATCTTGTTCGACGGGAAAGTCAATATATAATGGTGCATTAGGGAAGTCAAAATTTAAAATTCCCAGTAATTTTCAAAAGCGCCGTGAAAAACAAAAGAAAAATTAAGGAAAAACGGGAATTTTTACGCAAAATCTGTTTTCGAGAAAATTGATTTTTGTTTTTGTTGTAACTTTAAAACAAATGACCATAGATATATGACATTTTCACTGGTTGTTTATATTTCTATTTTCTATACATGATAAAATTTTCAAAATATTTTGATTTGTTTTGAACTATTTAGGGACATTTTCAGTTTCCAATACTATTAGTTTTTTTTCTATGAATGTCAATAAAACTTTATTTGTCGAGTAAAAATATTTGAAAATGTAATACAAGATTCCTCATAATATTGTCTACCTTTATCAAAAATAAAATGTCTACAAGAAAGTCAAATTAAATTTTTATGAGCGTTTGAAATTCATATTTTTACAACATTTGATATTCACTCGATTTCTTATGTGACAATATACTTATTTTATTGTTATTAAAAAACGAATGAATGTAGATATTTGAAAATTTCACTGAATGTTTATATTAGCATTTTCTATACACGATACAATTTTGAAAATAAGTTGACTCTTTTTGAGCAGTTTACGGACATTCTCAGTTTTTAATTTTTTTAGTTTTTTTTTTCTATAAATATCAATAAAGTTTTATCTGTTGGGTCAAAAAGTGTAAAAATTTAATGCAAGGCTCCTGATATATTGTTACAATAGCAGTTGAAAAATATCAAAAATACAAAGGCACAAATTTTTTTTACAAGTATTTAAGGATCGAATTT